>NC_134404.1:255175170-255322670 GCF_038048845.1 Mixophyes fleayi | reverse complement strand
CAGAGAAGTTTGATACGTCACTCCAGAGATCACGTTTCCACTGCTCCATAAGCCAGTGTCTTGGCATTGGTCTTGGTGATGTGTGGTTTGCATGCAGCTGCTCGGTCATAGAAACCCATTCCATTAAGCTATCGTCGCACAGTTTTTGTGCTTACATTAATGGCAGTGGAAATTTGGAATTCTTCAGTTATTTAATCATCAGAGCGTCGGCGACTTAGCAGTCGTTGACCCCACTCTGTGATTTTTACGTTGTCTTCCGCTTCGTGGCTGAGTTGCTGACAATAAAACAACCAGGAGGACAATTACAGCCTGGTCAGTAACTGTCCTACCTGATTCCACAGACAGAAATCCTCAAAACATGAGCTGTTGGGTTTGTGTGAGGACTGGTGAAAAGAAATACAGATATAATGGATAATAGAAAACAAGGACTATAATACTGTCTTCTATACAATAGTGAATGTGAAATACATGTGAATACCCTGGACCCAATCACCTGCTTGTGTATGTCCTGTTGTGACCACAACACAGTTGTACATTGAAGCCCTCAGACAGAAAAGAAATAGTATGCTAAGCATCTCTTCTGCTATGACCTCATGTGACAGTTTGCAGAGAGAACATCTAACTTGGCTGATTGATTCCAGTTTGTCCGGACTGCAAACAATCTTTTTTACCTGTGATCACTTAGCATAAGTCTGGTAGGAGTGAATTGGATTTTTCCTTATCCTTTTATCTTATTGAAATCAGATTTTTATCATGTATGCATAAATGCTTTTATCATTTTATAAAAAGAAGGATTTTTTTCTTGTTATTCATACTTTTGTTATTATCGTATTTTCTACTGATGAGTGGGACATTTATGGAAATATTTTTGAAAGATACCTTTTGCGGCTCACAATCAAGAATATATCTTGTAAGTGGATTACCAGAAGGGGTTATCTAATTAAAGATTGATTTTTATACATGCTGACGATATTTACTCTGATTGTAAGTCTACATAGGGGGAACTTGGAATCCTCTGAAAATGAGAAGAATGTTACAATAGTTATTTGAGGACTGGATAATGCGTTATTCTTTAGACTAAAGATTGGTATAATAGTATCACACTATGTATATTCTTTTGTTTTGTCTCTTATGATTGAATACTGTATCCAGCATTGGAGGACAAGCCTATATATACTAATATAAGTATAGTTCTTTACTTATTACGTAGACATTGTGAATTTATAGAGATTAAACAGCGCTAGATAATAGATAATTGCAGAAAACCATCTTGTACATGCTTCTGAACCTGACTAAGACATTGCTGCACGGGAATGCCCTTACTGTACATTGCCTACGCTCATCCGCCCATTCCCCACCACACTCCCTCCACGAAATTGTAGTAAGTGTTCGAAGATGATTTGGACGTGGCTGCATTCTGTTGTGTATTGTCCAGTTCTGAGCATACAAAGAATGATTTTGCGGACAATACGCACAAAATTGGCAGAAAGTTTCCTTAATAACTCAGTCCCAGTATGAATCAGGCCCGAAGAGAGCAGTCCATCGCTGCTCATCACGAATTTAGACTGACAATTCTGCAAAGAACAATGGACAAATATTCCCCAGTTGTGACACTGTAAGAAATGTAATACACAAGTATGACTAGAAGTACTATGTTCCCTTTGCATTGAATATAGGAAAGATTGAAAATAATTGATCTCTCTGCCCCACATGGTTTCATCTTGCACACATCAACTCTCTTTTTCTATTAGAAGAACTCTCATTAGAATATGCTTTGCAAATGGCAAACAAGTAAGATGGGTATGACAGAAGAGAATACCCAACCAAAATAACAGTTTAAGGTATAGAAGAGAAATGTGGAATTAAGAAGCTGGAAATGATTAATGGCACTGGGGAAACAAGATACAGAACAAATTAATTCTGGGGTGCTGAAAACAAAGATTTGAGGGTAGATGTATCAAGCTGCAATTTGGCAGTTTCCGAGAATTTCTCGGGCGAGTTTAAACTCGCCGCTATATGAAAGTGCGACTTGATAGAAAATCTCCATTAAAGTGAGTTTTTCAAAATCGCCATTCGAAAAATGACTAGAAATCCTGTCGTTTTACCACTTTAGCGATACAAATCGACATCTTTATGAAGCTGCGATTTTGCAAACTCGCTCGAGATTGCCACATTAAACACACTGCTTTGGATAGGCGAGATTAGCAAACACATCAGTTTTCCACTGCTGACCAATGGTAACATAACAGGAGCACAATACAAGTTTTACTTATGAGGCTAATCATAATTTCTGGTTTAGAGGGGCAAAAATAATTATTAATTATCTTAAGTGGGCCAAATTATTTGATATTATGATCCAGACAAGCAGCAACTGATCTAAAGAAACCAGCAGCCACATGTGGTGAAAGTGACAAGAACAGGTAGGAGAGCGCAGCACAGTCTGCCAACTGTACTGAATCTGGAGGGGCAGTTCCGAATTGGGTGACTGTATTGCTTAGTCAGGATTTGGTCCGACTACAAGGACAGTTGGGAGGTATGTCCCACTTCACAGTGTACTGCTCGTGAAAGCAGAGCTGCATGCAATTGAAAGTAGTGTGCACAGTTTTGCCTGTGTATTTGTCTAAAATATATCTAAAATAATAACCCCCCTGTCTTAAGTGCCTCAGGTCCCCCAGAGCCTTGTTTTTGTCTGCCAACCCTCCCTGCAATGTTATTAATTCAAACCACCACCAATCACTGGACACATTTAGGGCTCATACACAATTGTTACAAAAGAAGTATTTTCTTGCAGATGCTTGAAGCATTTTACCTTTGTGGTGATTACACTGGACAGCCATTTATAATATGGATTATTTTTAATGCATGCTTTTTAAAGACACAGTACACATATTTATATATTATATATAGAGAGAGAGATTTGACTGGTAGCATCTCATGACGTAAGGAAAAGATGCAACAGTGCGGTGAGGTGCTCATATTTTGCTCTGGCAGACTGATCAAATACAATTGTGCCAACATGTTTTGTAATAGTTAAACTTATTAAACAAAGTCAGATATGTTTCTATGAAGGGAATTTTGGAAGGATCTGTTAGTAGGCAACTAAACAAGTTTGAGCACAGAGGTATAAACCAGTAGCAAATCATTCAAAATAGTTTATGTATTTTTATAGCACAGGACTGGCAGCTTTTTCCCTACATTTGCTTTAGCGATAACCCACTGTGTCTTAAGTCATCACATCCAGGTTTTCCTAAATGTTGCTACAACCAAATTCCAGTAGTTTTAAATCCCTCCTACTTTTATGTTGGCCCCACCTCCAGTTGATTTGATTCCACCCACGTGAGGCCACTTCAAGAATTTTTCCAGGGCCATTTTAAGTTTCCAATCCGCCCTTTTGAATGAGCACACAAATTTTAGCACATTGCGCTTAGACTTCGTCTTGCCAAATGAAGTCCCTGCCTCTTCCTTCCAACTCCTGCTCCTCCCTCTCCTCCTCCCCACTATCCTTAGATTCCACAACTCTCCTTCCTCTCACCATCTTGAATGACAAACAAAACACAGGGGAAATACAGAAACCAACAAAAAAAATCACTCACCCAAAAAAAATAAAATAAACTAAACACACAGACTATAAGACAAACAAGTACAGATAAATCAAATAAGAAAAAAACAACAACAAATATCACTTTCAACACCACTTTACCAACAATCACCATTACTCTGCTCTTTCCACTACTCTCTCTCTATGCTCGTGAAACCGCTATCAACACAAATAAGGTGGTAGACAGCTTTTTATATTGTTAGTGAGGTCAAAATTGTGCAAGCTTTGCTTGTAAAACTTCCAAGCAATCAGAAATGAGTATTGGTTTGAAAACGGTGATTTTAAAACTGACACGATTTGAGAGTTTGAGAGAGTGCGATTTCTGGTTTGAGACTACAAATTGCTAGTTAATACATATGGCGACTTGGTGGCTCAAATCACCTGTGATCTCTAGCAATTTGTGGTGATTTCAAATGCGGCGAAAATCGCAGCTTTATACATTTACCCCTTAGTGTACTAAGAGAAAGCAAAGTTATTCAATTATATTCAATATTGTTGGCATTCTAGGGACCAATATGTAATACAGAGTTCATGACAGAAAAAAAAAGAGACCTGGGGCTAGATTTACTAAGCTGCGGGTTTGAAAAAGTGGGTATGTTGCCTATAGCAACCAATCAGATTCTCGCTTTTATTTATTTAGTACCTTCTACAAAATGACATCAGGTAAGACTGCAATGGGTGGGCGGGACAACAGAAAAAAGGCTTCCACTTTAGGTAGGTTAATTGGCTAATGACAAAATTAACCCATGCTGCTCTAGTGGTGCAGGGACTGATGTGAACTACTACATCCTCTGTACCACACTACATAATATGATTGATGCTACATAAACAACAACAAATAAAATTAATAAGGAATATAACTTAGAATTGTATAATGGATAGAAAAATAGAGACATGTGCATGATAAAGCTCATATATAGTGATCAGAGAAAGATGAGTAGATCTATTAGGAAAGTAGCCAAGCCTTCCAATTGTTATACTCTACATGTAAATAAGTATGTATCATTAAAACATTTCTCACAGTATTCTTTTACTCATGCATAGCCAATATTGTTTTTTTCAAGAAGAATAAAACATATATTTTAATGTAAACATATCTAATGGGAATTCTGTAGTGTTTAAGTTTAATGCACTATTATTCATTGACATTCATTCATTTTTAAATAAATTGTTTTTGTGTTTGTTTGCAGGACCCACGCGTAACATGTCTCCTCATTCCAGTGTAATGGATTTTTTTCAACTGTTTGTCCCTGACAATGTAATTAAAAACATGGTGACACAGACCAATATGTATGCAAAGAAGTTTCAAGAGAGGTTTGGGTCTGATGATGCTTGGGAGGATGTCACTCTTGCAGAAATGAAAGCCTTCTTGGGCTACATGATATCAACTAGCACTCATCATTGTGAGTCTGTGCTCAGCATATGGAGCAGTGGGTTTTATAGTAACAAAAGTATAGCTGCTGTTATGACACAGTCCCGATTTGAGAAGATTCTGAAGTTCTTCCACATTGTGGCCTTCCGTTCAAGCCAGACAACCCACAGCCTCTACAAGATTCAGCCCTTCCTTAACTCTTTGCAGAATGGCTTTGACTCGTCTTTCAGGCCTTCACAAACACAGGTAAATATATGCATGCGTTTTTTTTTTCCTTGCAGCTAAAAACTATATTTTTATAAATAGTTTTGGTAGGGATATTTGTATCCTCTTTAGTAATATAGATTTGAAGAAGGAGAAATAAATATAGGGGGGGTACATTAATTTGCCTCTGTCAACACGACGTGGGATGTGAGAAATCATAAGCTACTACCTATACTGGATATTTAGCAAAATGTTCAAGAAATGTAACAACCTTTACAACACGGTAATTAATGCAATACTCCTCAATTACTCCCCCTTTATATATTGTATATATAATTTACAGATGCATTTTGTTCAAATAAAGGGTTTATATAAAATAAACAAATAAATATTTGATGTAATCTGGAACTTGCCTGTGTCATTCAGCCCAAATAAAATATATTGCAAAAAATTCTAATTTGTTAGTTTAACCCTTTTTATAACATGCGTTTACAGGTAAATACTCTGTACATGAAAGTACAGTATTCCCAAACCTTAAAATGCTAATCTTATAAAATGCAGTGATGTATATGACCGTAAATGTCAAAAACTCTCAGATTGCATGTTCATAATAAATAAATATATATATATATATATATATATATATATATATATATATATATATATATAAAATGTATTATTATTATACACACACGGCCAGATTCATTAAGGAGAGTAAGGCAAAAAATTTGTAAGTTTTTTCCCAAAATTATGTTACAATGCAAGGGGTGCAAATTAGTTTATTTTTTTGAACATAAGATAAATACTGTCTGTTTTTTCATGTAGCAGACAAATACTTGATAGCTCTGTTTTTATACTGATATTTAAAGATGTTCTAGAACATGCCTTACCCCAACTATAAATCTGCCATCACATTTTAATTTTGCCTCCCCCTCCAATACAACATGGTTTTGCCAAGGTGCAAAGTTACTCCTTTTTTTTTTTCTTTAATTTTCTTAATGAATCAGGCCCAACATAATATATGTATTACATATATCTATTAAAAATACCTACTATATGTTAATTTTATAAAAGTATGTACAAAATATATTTACAGTTCCTATGTTGTGGGTTATCTAGTGGAGATTGCTCTTTCAGTCTAAGCAAGTACAAAATGCTCTGCCCTGTGGCAGCAGAAGTAAACCGCAATCCCAGACGTGTTGAACTTCCAAGTAGTCTTCTGTCATTACAGTATACGTAGAAACAGAATGTCTCCCTCACCAACCATCTTTGTTTTTATGTGTCTGTCTGCCCATCTATCCATCCTTCCATCCATCAAGATAACCCCTATGAACCATAGTACAGTTTGCCTTAAAACGGGAAAAAGTCCTTTCTGACCCCATACTCGCAACAAGACAATTTCCTGAATTAAAATACTGAGGCTCATTTTGAGTTGGACACAAGCCCCATTGTGCGTATGCACAAACCTCCTTACGTCCAGAGTGGCAGAACAGGGGAGGGAAGGGGCATCCGAGAGCTCCTCTCGTGGTCTCCTTGCATCTCACAGACCCCATGGACATTTGCCATCCTCTACATTGGTATAATATCCTTGTCTGCATCTTATGATACTGTATGCTCCATCTGATATTGTATCTATTGTTACCCTGTTTTTACTGTATGCCTTGTTTTCTATGCCATATTTTTATTTTTCATTTTTATTTTATTTTCATTTTTATTTTTATCCTACTCTTTTTGCATTCTGCATTCTCTTGCATTCCAAATCATTTTGCATTTCACTCATATCACTTTGCATTTCATTAATCTCATTTTATCTCATATTACATAATTTGTCATGCTTTTATTTTCTTCTTTTTCATCTCATGCCACTTTATCTCATTTTATCTCATTATCCCTTTGTCAATATTTGGATTCCCCCTGCTCAATGCTTCCGTATCACCGTAAACTGATGCTTCTCATATTTCCTCTGTCTTCCTCATATCCTCTCACCATGTTCACCACCGTCTCCTCACACTCTGTAGGCTACTCACCTGCCGCCACATTTTAACTTGCATTCTCTTTTATCCCTTTTGCCACCTTCCCTCTATCTTCCCACTCTCCACTTACCTTCTATCTCTCCACTTATCTTCCATCCTTCTATTATCTTCTTATTCGCCCTCCTACTTTTCCTCTCCTACACCACCTATCTCCCCTCACCATGCATCCCTGCTCACGTCCCATACCTATACTATCCCCTTGCCCCATTTCACGCCCTTGTCCCTGCACTCCTCCGCGCACTGTTAAGCTTTCCAACCTTATTCACATCTCCCCACTTCCCTCTCTCCCTTTCTCCTGTGCCCTCTGGAATGCCAGATCCGTCCGCAATAAACTGCCTTCAATCCTCGACCTCTTCTTATCCAACTTTCTTAACCTACTTGCCATTACTGATCTGGCTCTCCAACTCAGACACTGCTTCCCCTGCTGCCCTCTCCTATGGTGACCTCTCCTTCATTCATTCCACCAGACCCGGAGACTGTCCAGGCGGTGGGGTGGGCATCCTCCTATCCCCCACTTGTACTTTTCGAGTCATTCCTCCTGATCCCTCCCTCTCGTTCTCCTCTTTTGAAGTCGACTCTATCCGTCTCTTCCACCCCATCCATCTCTGTGTCTCTGTCATCTACCGGCCCCCTGGTTCCACTTTCCTCGACAATTTTGCAGCCTGGCTTCTTCACCAGCTCTCCTCCGAGCTCCCTTCCATCATCCTAGGCGACTTCAACATCTCCATCGACAACTCCACTGACCCTGCCTCCATCAAGCTGCTTGCCCTTTCTTCCTCCCTTGGCCTCTCACAATGGACCTTGTCCCCTACCCACTACCTTGGTCACTCCCTTGAACTTGCCCTCTCCCACCAATGTGGTCTTGCCGACTTCTCCATCTCTCCCTTCCCACTGTCTGATCACCATCTCCTCTCATTCTCCCTCTCCTCGACTCCTGCACCCTTCCCCATGCGCAATTCTACCCAGTCTAGATGCAACCTAGACACCCTTAATCCTGCTACTCTGTCTTTTTCTCTCAAAACCCTCCTCTCCCCTCTGTCCACTCAGGCATGCCCCAACCAAGCAGATTCCCTCTACAACCACACCCTCACCACCGCTCTTGATACAGTAGCCCCTGTCCACTCTGGGCACTCCAAATTTACCCACTTCCTCCAGAAATGTACTCGGAATGTTGAACGCCTCTTTTAAACATGCTCTCATCTCATGCCTCTCTGCCATCTCCTCCTGGATGTCCTCTAGATTTCTTAAACTTAACTTTGCCAAAACCAAACTTATTGTCTTTCCTCCATCTAGAAACTCCTCCCCCTCCGACCGCTCTATCACTGTCGATAATTCCTCTATCTCATCTGTTACCAAACTCCACTGCCTGGGTGTTATCCTTGACTCCTCTCTCTCCTTTACTCCACACATTCATTCTCTTGCTAAGTCATGCCGCTTCCAGCTACATAACATTGCTCGCATTCAGTCCTTCCTCTCCCAGGATGCCACCAAATCTCTTTTCCAATTTCTGATCATCTCTCGTTTTGACTATTGTAACCTTCTCCTTACTGGCCTCCCCCATTCTTATCTAACTCCCCTTCGATTTGTACTCAATGCTGCTGCTAGGCTCTTCTTCCTTTCTCGCTGAACCACTTCTGTCTCCCCCCCTCTGCCAAGCCCTTCACTGGCTTCCCTTCCCCTACAGAATCCTTTTCAAGCGCCTCACCCTTACATACAAGGCCCTTGCCAACTCCACTGCTACCTACATCTCCAACCTCATCTCTCTTCATACTTCATCCCACTCACTGCGATCAGCCAATGATCGTCGCTTCTCCTCCCCTCTGATTACCTCTTCTCACTCACATATTCAAGACTTCTCCTGCTCTGCCCCCTTACATTGGAACAACCTCCCTCGCTCTATCAGATCATCCCCCAATCTGTGAAGCTTCAAATGGGCATTAAAACCCATATTATCTTAAAAGCTTACCACTCATCCACTTAACTTCCCACCTTGTCGGTTACCTCCTCCTCTCATTCCTTTCTCCCCCTTCCCCTTTCCCTCCGTGTGACTGTCCCCATTCCACCCCCTGTGTCTTTGGTATGTCTGCCCCTCCCTTTAGACTGTAAATTCCGTTGAGTATGGCGCCCTCTCCTCTTGTTTCCACCACTTTTAACTTTGCTCTCCAGCTACTCTGCCCACCTCGTTCTTGGGCTTTCTGCCCACCGACTCCTCTCCTGCTTTTCTCTGCACCTTCTAGTGGCTCTTTACCTGTTAGCTGCGCCCAGACTCTTGGGCACAGGTTTTCAGCCTCTACTGCATTTTCCTCGCCCTCCCTCACTCTTTCAGCCCTTTTTTCTAGCTGTGCTTTGCGGTACCTGAGTTATAGTGTTACTGTTTTTTATATCGTACTGTTTTACCTTGTACTGTCCTATTGTTTGTTCCTGTACGGGGCTGCAGATATTTTGTGGTGCCCTATTTATAACATATAATAATAATAATAATAATAATAATAATAATAAAGCATGACTTACTGATGTAGACCACCCATGGTTTTCACTTTATCTGCATACTTTACAATTATCAAAAAGATGAACCAGTATCACTATCAATTAGTTACATCTGTGAATTGGGGACTTAATTATTACAGATAAGCCTTGACCATTATTTTGTGTTGTGCAGGGACAATTTATTTTATACTAACCCTTGCTTATGCCTATACATACTACACCATTGGGGCGCTTTCTGTCTTATTGCTTTTTACAGATGTGATAACTGCCAACAACAAGTATATTTGAAAGACCGCTATCACCCTATCTACAATGGAATTCATTTATAGCAAACATATTAGACTTTTTTGGTGTCTTGGTAAAAGGTTTTACATTATCACTTGATTTGGACTTTTATTCACAACTTAATGAAACTTTATGTAAAACTGGCACCCTTAGTACTTCATTTTCTTTGGATATTATAAAAGTATTTCAACACTCTTTTAATCGAACTGCGAACGCTTCTGTGTTAACAGCATACCATTTGAGGTTTACCACCAATATAGAAATGCCAAAAGTATTCCAATTTAACTTTTAAACCGGGTCTAAAATTAGAGAAATGTAAAAAAAAAAGAAAATTTAGAACCGATTCCCCAAGCCAGCTTTAGAATCGAATTGTGACTGATTCACACATCTCTAGTGGTTAGCGTTGCTGTCTCACAATGTTGGGGTCAGTGGCTCCCATTCGCACCTGTCTGCAGTATGTATGTTCTCCCCATGTCTGTGTAAACTTTTCTTTGGGTGCTCCAAATTTCTCCCACAAAACATACTGGCAAGTTAATTTTAGTGCCTATGTGTGCTACAAAATTTACATTGTAAGCACCACTGGGGCAGGGAATTTTTAAAACATTCTCTGTTAACACACTATGTTATAAGCAGAGGCTGACTGGGCAGGGGGGGCTAATGCCACCCGGACTGGTCCCATAGTGGGCTACCTCGGGCTAGGTCACTGGGCTAACTGCATTTGTTTTCTTTTAAAATAGGCTGCTCAGTCGAGTCTTGCTCCCTGGGCTAATAGAATATGTAAGCAGAGCAGTATACTATCTCTAAACCCTGCATTATCTTATCCTTTATGTTATCAGATATGAAGTACAATACTCATGTTCAATCAAAGTACAGACTCTAGCCAACAGAAAGTCAAATTTTATCCTTATTTTATCAGTTATCTTTTCTAAAGCTAAAAAACTATGTTGTCCAAAACCTTTTTTCAAATCATTTATCCCAATCATTGCTAGATACTCCATATGAGTTAAAAAATAGTGGTGCTATATAAATAGCTGATGATGTTGAACTATGCAAAACACTCTGATTTAATAATAAAAGTTATTTTCTAAAACTGTCAAATTTGTCTTTGAAGTAAAGACTGAGAATGCCATATATCAAACAGCACAAAGCAAAGATAGCAGCTCCCTGACCAGTCTTGGGGAAGCCACTTTTGGGGAAGCCACATATCATCATCATCATCATTATTTATATAGTGCCAGCAAATTACGTTGCGCTTTACAATTGGGGACAAACAGTAATAAACGGACTGGGTAAAACAGACAAAGAAGTGAGAAGGTCCTGCTCACAAGCTTACAATCTATGGGACAACAGAGTTGGATACATGAGGTTAAGTCTACATATTGCATTTCAGTCCAGTCAGATTGCAAAGGAAACAAAACAAAAAACAAACAAAAAGATGTTAGTATGTTATATGATTCAGTCACACAGCAATGTTTGCCAGAGGGTTGTTGTCTTGTGTGAATTGTGTAACAGGTGGTAAAAGGGTAATCTAGTAAGGTTAAAAAGGTGATTGAGGAATATTGTAAACTTGCCTGAAGAGGTGAGTTTTCAGAGAACGTTTGAAGGTTTGTAGACCAGAAAAAAGTCTTATTGTGCGAGAGAGTAAATTCCATAGAGTGGGTGTAGCTCGAAAGAAGTCCTGTAACCAGGAATGAGAGGATGTAATGAGAGTGAATGAGAGATACAATTCTTCTGCAGAACAGAGTTGTTGAGTTGGAAGATATTTTGAGACAAGTGAAGTAATGTATGTTGGAGCAGCTTTGTTGATGGCCTTGTAGGTTAGTAAAAGTTTTATATTGGCTTAGGTAAAAAACAGGCAACCAGTGTAGAGACAGAGTGATTCAGCGGAGAAATAAGGACTTGCAAGGAAAACCAATCTAGCCGCTGCATACAAATTAGATTGTAGGGTTGTGAGTCTGTTTAGTGGCAGACCAGTAGGGAGGGAATTGCAATAGTCAATTCTGGAGGTGAGAAGTGCATGAACTAAGGTTTTTGGGGTGGCTTGTGTAAGATATGTGCATATTCTGGAATTTTTTTTTAGATTTATGTAACATGATTTAGATAGAGAGTTGATGTGAGGAACAAATGATAGTTCTAAGTCAAGGATCACACCTAGGCAGTGAGCTTAAGAGGTGGGGATTAAGGTCATGTTGTCAAAAGAAATAGAAATGTCAGGTATGCTTCTGTTGGTAGGTGGGAAGCTTGTAAAGACAAACTTGCCTTTGCAAGCCATCGCCGCTTTAAATTTTAGCTGCAAAGTCGCTGATTTCCGGCGAGTTGAGAAAATCGGAGCATAATACATTTACCCCCAGATGTTTTGTCTGCGTCCCAGCAGGGGGCTTCTCTGGAAGCCCAGCTCATCTCCACTTCCCCCTCCAACCCCCTGATCCAGGACCTACCAATGTTGAAAGAGAGAGAGACCGAGGGGTTTGCAGAGGGAGGGGAAAGCACTGTGGAAGTTTGACCTGAGATATAAGGAGCCACTCCAGGGGGAAGGGGGTGTTCATTCTGGGACTTCATTCATGGAAGGTGCAAGATCTGGTTTTGAGTTGTCGTTCTCTACTGGAGTCTACATATACAGCTAGGAGAGATCCATGGGTCGTCAATTCTGCACAGTCGGGTGACTAACTCCTTAAGCTAGTGGGGTAAGGGACAAATGATGTGGTAAACATATGATCTTAGCAGAAATCATGATTACAGACTGTATGACAGAATTAATGAGAGAGAATAAAAGAATTGTCATGTCAGGGGCCTCTACCTTACAGCCCTGGGAAAACTACACCTTTCCCTATCCAGAATTGACAGATGAGTAGATGATGACTGAGAGGGCACCAGCACAGCAAGATTCACCAACCCCACAAGCTTTGAAGTATCGCACTCCAGCTCCAAATCTGGGAGCCCAGGACCCCACACCAGAGGCCTGCACTGGACCATCCACTCTGGTTTGTTGCTAGAAGGACAAGTCTGGGTCCAATGAGGATTCACACTACCTTGATGCGCCAGAGGCAAGGGAAGTAGTGCAACAGTTGGTTGTGGTAGTGGGGGAGGGGAGATGCTCTTCAACATACATACAGGGGCACCCATATTCCAATTGTAAAGCTCTACGGAATATGTTGGCGCTATATAAATAAATGATGATGATGATATGTGGTTTGGGAGGGGGACAGTGGATTCCCCAGCAGCAAAGAATTAATGGAACATACAGGTTTGCCTGCCACTTGGCAGTTGTCCCTTGAGTGTTTGGGGGAGGGGGGATTGGATCTTTGCCAGAAACAACCGGACAAGGAGCCCCAAAGTTTTCCGGCCCCTGGTCACTTTTCACTCGAATATGTGGGGGAGGGGAACATTGTCTCCAGAAACAGAGGACATGCCAAGGGACTATTTGCAGGTGGGAATTTAAGGGTGGACAAGGCACCCAAGTGATGTTGAACTACAACTCTCCTACCACAAATATGTGCACCAGAGTGGGCCAGTTTTATTGTTGTCTCATCTTATGAAACAGGGCAGTATAAACCCCCACTTCAGCTGGGTGGGATGATATGCCTGCAGTCATGGGACCCTGGTGGGAGATTGAGGAACTGTGTACTGCTGTCTACCTTACCATCAGACCCAGGTGAAACACAGGAGGCTTTGTACTTGGGGGAGAAAGGTTTGCTTGGGGTAGTGGAGCCACTGGGGAACAAGGGCTAAAAATGTGAGGGCGGTAAGGTGACGAAAAAAGTGTGATAGCACTGTAATCATTCTGTTTCTCGTTTCTGACATAATGTGAATTATAGCAAGTACTTTTTATAGCCCTTGCTTTTGTTCCAGAGCTCAACAGACTACAACTGCATTGTCTAATTACATGTGGATAAGGGGACAATGTAGCTCATTGTAAATATGTGTATTGTATATTGATGATGTGGCAGTGAGGTTGTTATTCCTAAGTGAAGCCAGGTGGGTTATGGGTAAAGATCAGGTGGTATCCAGGATACAGGTGAGGGGGCTGGAGCTGCATTAATTCTCCCCTCCCCTACAGGAATCATGGAACAGCTGGGGACCCTGTGACATCAAAAAGTAGTATAAGGGGTTAATTTTAGGAGGGGCTGACTGTTACCTTATCTTTGAAGATGGGGGAAGCCAATTAGTATCCATTGTTCTCCATAGGACTAGACCAGACATTTTGTCTGCGTCCCAGCAGGGAGATTCTCTGGCAGCCACTCCAGGGGGGAGGGGGTGTTCATTCTGAGATTTCATTCATGGAAGGTGCAAGATCTGGTTTTGAGTTGTCATTTTCTACTAGAGTCTACATATGCAGCTGAGAGAGATCCATGGGTCGTCAAGTCTGGACAGCCAGGTGGATGTAACTTCTTAAGCTAGTGGGGTAAGGGACAGATAATGTGGTAAACCTGCCTGGCATTTAATTCCTGTGTGTACATAATAATCCAGTGATTGTTTTAATTACAATAAATGTATTGCTTTATTTTCTAACTGTATTTGCCTGAGTGACTGAGAACCCTAGAAGGTAATGGGTAGACTTCCCTGGCATAGTGAGACACCCGTGCGTGGCCAGCCAGCGTGAAGTGAGTAGCATTGGGCCAGAAAACCCGGTATCTTCATTTATTATAAGTTATTTTTCATATATCGATATCTGTATTTATGAAGGTTTTTAATAATTATTTTATTGGTGAAATAAAAAATCTTTTTAATATGTAGAAGCACACAATTTCCATCATATTTCTGAAGATTCTTTCTAGCTTTTGGTGCACCTTTCTTATTGTTTCAGGGTTTTTTTCCATTTAGGGATTGGCACCCCTAAAATAGGTAGCAGCAATAGGTCCTTATATTGTGTGAACGCCTGAGAGATCATTTTTATTTAGGAATATTATTATTTCTGTTTAGAAAGATTGACTTTGAGTTGGCGAGAGGACTTCAAAAATGAAATGGTAGAAAGACAGTCAGTAGCACAGGACAACACAAATCTTGATAGGTCTGGAGAATAGATACATTTGGACATCATATGCATAGAGATGATACTGAAATCTAAAGGATCTTATTAATTTTCCAAGAGAAGTGGTATAGATAGAGAACAGAAGTGGACCTAGTACTGAGCCTTGTGGTACTCCAACTGATAAAGGAAGCGGAACGGAGGTGGATTCAGAGAAATTAACACTCAAAGTGCAATTAGAAAGGTAGGATGAGAACCAGGATAGGACAATATGTTGTATGAGAAGAGAGTGGTCAACAGTGTCAAATGCAGCAGAGACATATAGGAGAATTAGAAGAGAGTAATGGCCTTTAGTTTTAGCAGTGATCAAATCATTAACAACCTTAGTCAATGCAGTTTCTGTGGAGTGTTGAGAACGAAAGCAAGACTGAAGAGGATCCAATAGGTTGTTTGTTGAAAGGAAGCATGTGAGGTGAGTATAGGCAAGTCTCTCTAGAAGCTTGGAGGGGCATGGAAGCTGAGAAATGGGATGGTAATTTGAGAGAGAGTTTGGGTCAGAATTTTGACTGTTGACCTTATGTCTGTAGAATTTCTCACTGTCGACTCTTCAACTATATCCCTTCCATTCCTAAAACATCACCTTCTCTGCTCTATTCAGCACATGGAACTGTTAGAAAATCTTTCCAGTATTAACAGGGACATTTACACCTATCGTTGTAGTATTACTTACATTTTCAATTTTGCTTAGCCATTTTAATCCAATCATTATCAAAACCATGTACCATTATAATAATAAAAAAAAAAAATACATTAATAACTAGAGATGTGCTGAGACCCCCATGTTTTTGTTTATGTTCTATAACCATGTTCATGTGTTGGTTTTGGCACAACCAGCCTTGCGTGTTCTGGTTTTGGATCTGGCTTTCATTAAAAATTGTAAAATAAAAATAAATACCTAAATTTACCATTTGTTTTCAAACGACCACCTCACAACTATCAATATTTTCAACAATTTTGTTCAAAGGCTGCAGAGGGCAGGCTGGCTATCAACAGTGACAGAGCAGCAGCACAAACCCAGTTAAAAAAATTATACATTACCTGTGAACCACAGTGGCACAGCAGTGTCAGATGTGATAACTGCCAGTTTAATAAAGTAAAGGACACCTTTAAAACATACAGGCAGAGCAGTAGCTGCTAGGACGGTTATTTTAGAATAGAAGATATTCCATGGTGGGTCCAGCTTTTAAGAAAATCGTACTATTTTATTCTCAATGCTATACAGCAGGGTAGTCCAACCCGCGGGCCGCAGCCCAGCACGTCTGTAAATGTGGCCCAGAAGGAGTTTTGGTTGTGGCATGGGGGCAGCACTGTTAATGGAAAAAAAAAATCCTGCAAAAAAAAGAAAAGAAAATACTTACCTTGCGGTCACGCAGTCACGTCAGCTGGTACTCCGGCTCCATCCCTTGTCTCCTCCTCCATGCGGTGCTCGCAGTGAATGTCGGACGTGATGGGCGATTGAAAGGTAAGTATAGGGGGATTTGAAAAGAAAGTGATATATATATATATATATATATATATATATATATATATATATATATATAAAATCTATATCACTTTTTTTCTCATATATATATATATATATATATGTTAACTATGTTTTCTATGGTTTTTTGGATGATCAGCTATCGTTATTGTTAGTGTATCTTATGTGCGGCCCAAACCAACTCGTCGTCTTCCAATGTGGCCCAGGGAAGCTAAAAGGTTGGACACCCCTGCTATACAGCATGTGTGGCACATTGTAGAGTGAGAGCTGCGCAGTTATAAAAGCTCATTTTAGAAAAGAACATGCACAAAGGTGGGTCTCACCCAGAAGTGAAATGGTTTGAGAAAGAAAACGGTATTATTTCATTCTCAACCTTAGAGAATATGGGACACACTGAAGAATGTTAAGAAATTACTGGAATTACAAGGGGATGTAATAAAAAGAATATAGTTTATTGCACTCTGGATCCTGCAGTAAACAAGGGTAGACAGGAAAAACATAGGCTCTGTGGTAAAGCAGGGATGAGTAATCAGCCAAAAGACAATGAAGGAATAAACATAGGAATACAACAGTCTTTGTTGGAATCTAGAAATATTCAAAATCTTTGTTGCAATCCAGAAATATAAACAGTGTCTCTGATGCAGTGCTGGTGCAGATTTACCAGTCTTTAAAGCAATGCAAGGATATCAGGGGCGCTCGCAGGACTTTTAAGGGGGGGTTCCCCCCCCCCCCACAAAAAAAAAATAGACCCAGAAACCCCCCCTGCGTGCGCCACTGGATATATACATTGAGCCTGATTCATTAGTGACCTTATCTTGTGTGCAACTTGCAATGCGTATTTTAAGAACAAACGGGGAGATAAGGAAGTAGCGATTCAACAACGGACGGAAGTTAAGAGACACACCCATCTTAAGCCATTTACCCAACGGAAAATAGGATGCAACATGGAGATCTGTACCAAGGATGGATTTTAAGCAGTCAGTTTATCTTTAAATGATCCGCTTCTTAAGATCTGCTTCTTATTTAAAGATAAGACAGTGTTGCGTAATGGCAAATGTTGGAGGTGCGAACGGTTTCTTTAAATGGAGTGTGTTGTGTACAATCCTTGTAACCTAATTTTTCGCATTAGCATTTATATAATTATATTACCTTGGACAAATGATTTCAAAGTGGTATTGCTATAATATATTAATTGCAAACACATACACCGTTCAGGGAAGGGCTAGAGTGCTTTCATCACACGGTAGGGAGGGGGTGGAAAGGGCCACCACATTTTCCTAGGGTATGTTTGGAAAGACCACCTCATTCATTGCACTCATAAGAAGGGGAGAATGTTAAAGTTTGGAGATACCTGCTACTCTCCTCGCAAACTTCATTATTACTGCAAATATATGGGAGATAAAATCAGCACAGTACCTTAGTGGTTACCACTTCTGTCTCACAACACTGGCGTCATGAATTCGAATACCAAACATGGCCTTAGCATCTGTGTGCAGCTTGTGGACCTGAATCATTAAGTAAAGAAACATAAGAGAAATTTTGGGCAAACCAGCAGATTCTTTTAATTAGCAAGGGGTAGTATTAGGATAGTATTTAGCACATAAGGAAAGTAATGTGTTTTTTTTAATCTAACACACAAACACTTGATTATTATTATTATTATTACCTTTTATTTATATAGTGCCACTAATTCTGCAACGCTGTACAGAGAACTCACTCACATCAGTCCCTGCCCCATTGAGGCTTACAGTCTAAATTCCCTAACACACATACATACACACACACACACACACACACACACACACACAACAGAGACAGACAGGCACACAGACTAGGGTCAATTTTTGTTAGTGCCCAATTAACCTAATTATAAATCTGTCCTCATATTATAAATTTACCTCCCCTCAAATACAACTTTGTTACACCAAGGTGCATTTTTTATTTATTACAATGTTTTATTTTCAAAAATGATTCTGGTCCACAGGACACATTCACTTTATGGCTTTTTGGTATGTTTTTATATTTTTTTCAGTATTTTGCAAGTTTCTTTATTAGGGAACCGATGGTGGGTTTCCCTCACCATTTCTGGTGTCTTCTCGAGCTGTTAAAAACAAGGAAAAATAACAGTTAGCATGCTTAGGTTACTTCTCATACATAATTACTTCTTGGGGTGTTTGATGGAACCAGCAGAGGTGTGAAGTGTGACGTAACTTTAAACTGTCTGCAAAAGTTAATGGGATACTAAACACACTAGTAGTCAGAGGACTTATACTTCTTGGTGCGCTGTGCGTGTGTGTATATATACACAAACAAAGAATTATTAGAGCAATCATGGTCAAAACCTGTGGAATGGATAACTATCGGGCACATGACGTGGGAAAACAGTGCTTTATGATGACTACACTGGGCCTACCCACAGCAACAAAATATCTGTTTGTGAAAAATTCTTACATTTCACCAAAGCCTCCACATGGGCCTCCTCCTCCTCCCTTACCAGTGTGCCCGCCACCTCCTCCTCCTCAACCCCTGCCGGCTCCTGCTCCTCCTCCTCCTCAGCCTCAACCCTGGCCGACTCCTTATGCTTCTCCTCTTCTGGCTCCACCATGGGCAGCTCTTGGTCCTCCTTCTCCTCAAGCTCCTCCCTGGCTTCTTGTTCATGCCTCTGTCGGCCTGTTGGAATAAATATAACACATTAGTGTGACTGTATCACTTATAAGTAACTTATTGTTGTGACAGGATGTACCGCCTGTTCCACACTGTCTGTTGCTGCTGGGAACCAGCTGGGCTTACTTTGCCACCGTTCCCTTTCGTTATCCCAAATGCGCCCTATCACTGCAGTAGGAGGGGTTTATAAATGCTACCACCATTGGACTCCTTTCCTGGCATCCAGTATCGGGTTCCTTCTGAGTGACGCTGCGAGTGTACCCCGTTACTAGTGTACCTGGGCTGGTACTCCTGACCTCTTCCTATGGATCAGGGTGGCTGTGGATGGATCCCCCCTGACCTATCACACTGGCCAGAGCTGCTGGGTAGCGGGCAGAGCGGTGGTACTGGATGCTGTGTCCAAACCTCATAAACAGCCGGGAACGGATTAGATTTTGGGTCTAATCTGTAGGTCACAGGATTTTCAGCATGGAAGATGTTTTCAAGCAGGTCTTTGATGCAAGTGATGTTTATTTGCAGTCACACTGATTGAAGGTATCAGTGATCAGGTCAGATGGAACCAGAAGAACAATTTTCATTACGAGACCGGGCTTTTTATACAGATTTGGGCACAGCCTCACATGCTATTTTTAGAAACAGGATGCAATTTGTTTAATATTTACACTACTCTTTGGTATCCTAACACTTGCTGTGATTTCCTGGATCTTGTTTCAGACACAGAGAAAATCTAACAGCAGTCTAATTAAATGTTCAGGTGCTAGACCCTCACACATCAAAAGGTCTAATTAACATAAGTGCTTTCTTCCAACAGTTGCAAAATACACATTTCCTCAAAAGAAAAGAATTCCCCACGAAAAGTTGCAAAACCCCCAAACAAGGCATTTCCTTACACCAAGATACACAAAAGACTTCTTAAACAAAGGTTTATTGTATCAGATATATACATCAGAAATAATGCATTTCCTCTAAGGTTAAAACAGAAAAAAGCAAATTTTCTCTTTCATCCAGTCTGGGGGACACTGCTTACCATGGGGTTGTGGAGGGGAGCACGGGAGTTGGCACCTAGCTAGTTAATCTTTAGCACTGCTGACAGACCCCTCCCCTCTACAATCCCCCCGCCTCTTCCTCCTCAGTTTTTTTTAGGTGCCCATAAGGTTGGGCAGTGTTTTAGTACTGCAAGTAATTTTTACTTTTTATTTTATTTATTTTTCATTTTATTAGTCCTCAGGATCTTTTATCTAGGTGGCAGACCTGGGAGTGTGTTTTATTACAGAGAACACACTCCCGGAATAGCAGCACAGGCACTACTCTGTCAGTTGAGAGCCAGAGGCTCTCACTGACAGAGAGGAAAGAATAGGGTGCCTGAATAGAGAGTGACAAGCGGTCTCTCCGGACCGCTGTCACTCTGGGAGCCTCCCCGATAACCGGCGCTGCCACTGCAGGCATAGAGTGCCGGTTATCGGAGATTACACATGCCGGCGGCCCTCTTGGATCCGCGGAGGAGCGAGGAGAAGAAAGGGGGCCATACCAAGATCCCCCCTCATTATAGGAGGGGGCATCGGGGTGCAAACCGCTGCGGAGACCTCAATTCTGGAGGTCTCCACTACTCTGCCACATACCATTTTTTCTATAAAAAAACAGAAAAATAGCTGTAAAGAGAGACAGCATTAAGGAGGGGGTGGGGAGCTAAGACATAGAGCTCCCCTGCCCTCCAGAGAAAAGTGGACTAGCCCGGTCTTTTGGCACCAAGAGAAGCCCAGGAAAAGGACACAGATCAGAAGGAGCAGGCACCAGGACACTGCTGTTGGACTTCTCCCCTGTTTGGCCTGTGGGTTAAGTATCTGATTTATTTAAACAATATTACTGTATTTGCTCTGACTGCAAAGGGGCTAGTAGGGGTTATATTGTAGTTCTCCTACTTGCCTAAATAATTATATTGTTTAATAAATACAAGTACAACTTCTATGT
Organism: Mixophyes fleayi; assembly: GCF_038048845.1. Lineage (NCBI taxonomy): Eukaryota > Metazoa > Chordata > Amphibia > Anura > Limnodynastidae > Mixophyes > Mixophyes fleayi. Next base: position 255,301,550 of record NC_134404.1, on the reverse strand, counting down.
CAGATTAGTTGATTACTTGTTTTTTACCACTGTTCTCTCTCTCTCTCAGTTCTCTCTGTCTCTCTCTCTCAGCTAAATAACTATTTAAGGCTGTGTGTTTGGTGTGCCTTCCTTTATAAAAAAAATGACAGATAAAGGAAAGGGCCCTATGGCAAAGTATTTTACATGTTCAAGATGTAATGTAAAATTACCATGTGGGCAGAAGGACCCGTTGGCGCTCTGCTCTGTCTGCGAAGCAGGGGTCCCCCCTGCGCAAACCCAGCATCTTTCCAGCCCCACTGACAGAGGAACCGGTTTGGGTGGCCTCCCTGACACAGTCGGTTTCCTCTTTAGCACAGATGATATCACAATCTACTCAGTTGCTATCTAGTGTGGCAGCCTCGGCGGCTAATGATGCTAGTTCATTGGACCTCCCTGCTACCACAGGTTCCATTGGAACGTCTATACCAGGACCTTCCTCATTGCTTACGGACCAGGCCCCTGTTCCCACAGAATCGGCATGGTCCGCAGCATTTATAAAGGGTTTGGACAAACTAAACCAGTTACTTGAATCCCCAAACATCCCGTCTGCTAAAAGGAAGCGGCCTAGATCTGCTAATCCCCTTATGGTCCTTTCAGACTCTGAGGGGTTTTCAGACTCTGAGGGGGAAATAAATTCTGATCCTGACCAGGTTCAACCTTTGGAACAGGAAGAGAACATTAAAAGCCAATTTATAGATGATTTGGTTTTAGCAGTGAGACAGGCGTTGGACTTCCCAGAACCGGAGGATCCTACTCCTAGAGACAGAAGTCTGTTTAAGAAGGCCAATAGGAAGCATATCCGTTTTCCCCTTCTGTAGAACTCAGAGATATTGCAGAGGGAGCCTGGAAACTGCCTGATAAAAGGTTCTCTGTTCCCAGGAGATTCTCCTCCCTGTATCCATTGCAGGAGGAAGACGTGGCCCGCTGGGAGAGTATTCCTAAGGTAGATATTCCAGTAGCCCGTTTGGCCAGACACACTTTACTACCAGTCCCAGGTTTAGCAACTCTGCAGGATGCCGGATCGCAGAGTGGAATCCCAGCTGAAATCTATATTTGTGGCAGCGGGTTCTTCCTTTAGGCCCACATTTGCTTCAGCTTGGGTTGCTAGAGCCATGGAAGCATGGGCAGACCAACTGGCAGAGGCCTTACAGGACTCTGATTTACTTCTCCTTGCTTTACATTTGAAAGAGGCATCGGGGTACCTTTATGAGGCAGCCCAGAACTCAGCGTCTGTGTCTTCCTCTATTCAGGCTGCATCTATTTCAGCAAGAAGAACGTTATGGCTGAAATCCTGGGAAGGAGATTTGGAATCAAAAAAGTCTGTTGAAACCATTCCTTTTTCTGCAGCAGGTTTGTTCGGCCCAGAATTGGATACTATGATCTCCCAGGCAACAGTGGGCAAAAGCACTTCCTTGTCGGTATTCTCTAGTAGGGGCCGGACCCCTCGGGTCAGCTCCTTTCGTCAGCCCTTTAGGGGGAGCTCTTTGCCTAGGGGACAGTCATTTAGAGGTAGTCAACCAAATGCTCGAGGCTCCTCTGTCAGGGGTAGATCCTCGTTTGCAGCTAAATGCCAGGCCTCCAAGACCCAGGAGAAGCCTGCGTCCTGGCGACCACTCTATTCTGCCGGAGGTGGCACCAGTGGGGGGACGTCTGTCCTTGTTTCAGGAACAGTGAGCAGCGTCCTCCCAAGACCCTTGGATTCGGGGCATTATATCAAGGGGGTACATGATAGACCTGCTGGGTCCGGTACCACATCGTTTCTTCATAACCCCACTACCCCAAGATCCAACAAGAAGACAGGCAATACAGGCCTGTGTTGCCTCTCTTCTTTCGCAAAGAGTCATCTGCAGGGTCCCAGATGACCAGAAAGGACAGGGGTTTTATTCAAACCTGTTTCTGGTCAAGAAGCCGGACGGGTCCTTTCGACCCATCTTAAACCTAAAGAACCTCAATGTGCACTTACGGGTGAACAGGTTTCGGATGGAATCCCTGAGGTCGGTAATCAACGGCTTAGAGAAGGATCAGTTTATGGCTTCCATAGGCATAAAAGACACATACCTCCACGTTCCCAATTGGAGCGACCATCAGTCTCTCCTAAGGTTCACAGTCGGGTCCTCCCACTATCAGTTTCGGGCCCTTCCCTTCGGCCTCTTCACAGCTCCGAGGGTCTTCACAAAGATTATGTCGGTCATGGCAGCGTGTCTTCACTTAAAGGGAGTTCAGGTCGTGCCTTATTTGGACGATCTGCTCATCAAATCCTCCTCAGAGATTTGCTTACGTCAGCACTTATCCCTCACCTTGGCAGTCCCCGAGAGCCATGGGTGGCTGATAAACTTAAAGAAATCCCAGATGGTTCTGTGTCAACGCATGGTCTTCCTGGGGCTTATCATGGATACCAGTCGGCAGAAGGTGTTCCTGCCTACGGAGAAGATCAGTTCAATCCGGACTATAACAACTCAGGTTTTGTCTTCTCCCAGCCCCTCAATTCACTTGTGCATGCGGCTGCTGGGAAAGATGGTGGCCTCCTTCGAGACCATCCCCTTCGGTCGAGCTCATTCTCGATGCTTCCAGTGGGATCTGTTGACAAAATGGTCAGGATCTCACCTACGCTTGGATCTCCAGAGGATCTCGCTGTCTCAGAGGGCGAGAGAATCGCTCCAGTGGTGGCTGAATCAGGATCACATGGCGGTGGGCAGGTCCTTTGCTCCATGGTCATGGATCATAGCCACAACAGACGCCAGCCTGAGAGGTTGCACCTCAGGCTCCAGGGGCTCTGGTCAGTTCAGGAATCAGCCTTATCAATCAACACATTAGAGTTGAAGGCAATTCTTTTAGCTCTCCGAGGGGCCCAGACTCTTCTTCAGGGCCACCCAGTCAGAGTCCAGTCCAACAATGAAACGACTGTGGCATATGTCAACAGACAGGGAGGAACCAGGAGTGCAGCTGCAATGCGAGTGGCAGCTCAGATATTCCTTTGGGCAGAACAGTATGTTCCAGCAATCTCTGCGGTATTCATTCCAGGAATAAAAAATTGGGAGGCTTATTACCTCAGTCGCAATGCGATGATGCCAGGGTAGTGGTCCCTCCACCCGGAAGTATTTTAGTCTCTAGTTCAGAGGTGGGGTCTTCCGGATATAGATGTCATGGCTTCCAGACACAACAAAAAAGTTCACAGGTTTTGCGCAAGGGCAAGAGACCCCTTAGCGGTAGTGGTGGACGTGATGTCCATGTCATGGGAATTCAGGTTCGGTTATCTGTTTCCCCCGATTCCCATGCTTCCTCGAGTACTCAGACGAGTTAGGCAAGGCGGTCGGTGATTCTAATAGCTCCCTCATGGCTGCGTCAAGTGTGGTACGCAGACATAATATCCATGGCGGTAGGACAAGGATATCGTCTTCCGTCACGAGAAGACCTTCTTCACCAAGGTCCCTTTCGTCACCAGAATTTACCTCAGCTCAGTTTAACGGCATGGCTGTTGAAGCCAACCTCTGGAGGGCTAGGGGTTTTTCCTCCAGTGTAGTGAATACAATGATGCGAGCTAGAAAGCCAGTTTCAGCTCGCATCTATCACCGAATTTTGCGAGCCTATATTAGATGGTGCGAAAATAGGACATGTCACACGCCTTCCTTTCGTCTCCCTCGCTTATTGGCTTTTTTTCAGGATGGGCTGGAAGCAGGGCTTCGTTTAGGTTCCCTAAAAGTTCAGGTATCGGCACTTTCAGTCTTTTTTCACCTGAAATTAGCGGATTTGCCAGATATCAGGACTTTTCTTCAGGGACTTTTTCAAAAAGCCCCAAGGAGAAAGGACACTTCTGCCTTTCCTCCGTATGCTCTTGGTTGATTGTCCTTTCTCCTTGGGGCTTTTTGAATTAACTGAGGAGGAAGAGGCGGGGGGATTGTAGAGGGGAGGGGTCTGTCAGCAGTGCTAAAGATTAACTAGCTAGGTGCCAACTCCCGTGCTCTCCTCCACAACCCCATGGTAAGCAGTGTCCCCAGACCGAATCAGAGAAACGGATTTAACGCAAGTATACAAATCCTCTTTTCTCCCCTCGTCTCAGAAATAAAGATTTCATATACCAAAATATACACCATATCAAAAATAAGTGCGTTTGCAATTCTATAAATAAGCACCCTTCGCTATTTCCTTTAACTAAATTTATACCATGTGTTACTTATAAGTGATCCAGTCACAATGGTATACATTTATTTAAAGGAAATTGCAAAGGGTGCTTATTTATAGAATTGCAAATGCACATTATTTTTGATATTGTGTGTGTATTTTGGTAAAGGCAATCTTTATTTCTGAGACCAGGGGAAGAAACTAGGTTGTTTTAACCTTGCTAGAGGAAATGCATGATTTCTGAGGTATATATCTGATACAATAAGCCTTTGTGGAGGAAATCTTTTGTGTATTGTGATGGTAGGAAATGACTTGTTTGGGATTGTGACTTTCTTTGGGAATGTGTATTCTGCAGCTGTCTGAAGAAAGGACCCATGTTAATCTCATGTTAATTAGACCTTTTGATGTGTTAGGGTCCAGCACCTGAAGGCACAGGAAGGTCTAATTAAGACTTATCACTAGATTTCCTGCGTATAAAAACAAGATGCAGGAAATCACAGCAAGTTTTAGAATATCACAGAAAAGTGTACATATTGTTAGCTTTCCATTGCATGTAAATCCATATTTGGGTAAACAAATTGCATAAACAACAGAAAAGCGTGGTAGAACACAGATATCGGTCTTTCACCTGTTATTAGTAGGATAATACCATCTTAGTATACAGGTTGGGTGCGCTCCCATATGTTAAGGACCATAGTATAACAAAAGGAGAGAAAGAAGAACAAAGGATGCACTCCAGTCCCCAAAAAGGTTTTTGATGTTAACATAAAAATAAAAATGTTATTATTAATTATTAAAAAGATAAACGGTCAAACAAAGCGAAATAAAAATAAGTGTATAGTAAATGTGTGTCGTGTATTAAAATATAATCGGAGCCCCACAGTGGCATTGATATTTGTTATAAGAGAAAAACTAAATTTATAGATTCTTTATATCATATAGGAATACATAGAATTCAAACTAATTATTAGTTGGTCCCAACAATTTTAATTATTGAGTTCAATATTTGCTCATAGATTCTTTACAGACCAAATTCCAAATGGTATAGCTTGCTGAACTTACAGATTACTATTACTACCGGGAGTTTATTTGACACATAGGGGCATATTCAATTAGCTTTCGGATTCGCGGTAATGCGCCAGAACAGCCGCGAAACATAATACACGTTACCGCAATAACGTGGATTTTCATTCGCAGCCCATAGGGTTGCATACGAAAATCTGCGTTAATGCGGTACCGTAATACCCGCAAGAACGCGCACTTTTCGCGGTAACGCGCGTTACCGCGAATCCGAAAGCTAATTGAATATGCCCCATAGTATCAAAATACACCGACACGGTTGGTCCATAGCACCGTTCACTTTATTACCATTTTTCTTAATCCTAACTATATATCGGATTTACAATATCTTATTCGGGGTTTTAATAATTCCTAAATTGTAATTATGACACGTAAATTATGTAGTACGGAACTTCAATCTCAACCTATACAAATGACAATATGACAGACAGTATCGTGAGTGCTGTAATCACTCAAAGCATATAACACACTATTACAGTGCTGCAAGTATTAGAGTGATTTTGTTGGAGCTTAAATGATATATAGCATATATCAATTGATATCACCCCAGATGGTCAATCATCATTACTATTGTTGCCCTCTTAGCCCACATGGATCCTATCTATGCATCTGTGTTGATGATCAACAAAATCAAAGGTGCACCAGATACCTAACTATTTTCAGATGCACGTTTGTTGGACAAATAAATTAGTTATGGGATTACTGTTTCCAGAATGTAACGCCGAAAGCAAGTGCCACTGTGGGATTCCGTGAAGTCAGATTGACGTCACTTCCCTGACGTACGTTTCGCTAGTGCTTTTTCAAAGGTGTAACCCGAGTTCAAGTCCCTGGTGGTTTTTAAACAAGAGAAGCCCAATCCCGTCATTGAAGACTTTATTGATGTGTAATACAGCCTATAGTAACAGAGTAAGGGGCCAAATACATACACCTCCATATCATAAGTAGTCACCTGTTGCTATATATATTCAAAACATGTAATAAATCAGGTAAGTAACAACAGAAAAGGAGGGACAATGTCACGGGCACTAGGAGTCTTTACCCAGGGATCACCAGGTGATGGACTTACCAGAGCAGTATAGATGGTAATATGGTACTCTGGTAGTGGGGTGATCATGGAACAGGAGACAGCAGATGGTAGAGAATGCTCGGGGAAAGTCTATGACTAGCAGCACTGGTAATATAGAGGTAATAGTACACGAGGAACTGGATGGACAAGGAAACGTGAGGGTAGTCAGTGGTCTGCGGTAGCAAGTTGTACCACTGCTATAGTGAGGAGGAATGTCCAGCAGCAACGAGGAGGTGATGAGAGTCAGCGGTCTGCGTTTAGCAAGTTGTACCGCTGTCTAGGTGAAGGAATGGAATCCAGGTGGAGGTATCCGGGAAGTCAGTGGTCTGCGTTAGCAAGTTGTACCACTGCTATGTGTAAGGATACTGGAACAGGTGACACAGGAAACAGGAATCAGTGGTCTGCCTCTAGCAAGTTGTACCACTGAATATATACGTGAGGAGGAGCACGGGGAGAGAATGCAATGCAGGGGATACACGGGCACACTGAACTTGATCCCACGATGACATGCACAATATAGTAATGACTGAACAGCACTGCACAATAATACAAAGTCACGGGAACTATCCGGGTAAAAGATAACACAGTCAATGATGGCAATAGTCTCAGCGGATAGTAAACTCCAGAGGAGAACAACTCAGTCCAGCAAGATATGCAATACACCAGCACAGTCAATGAGAAGTATGCATACCGTGGTTCAGGAGAGCAGGCTGTCAGACAGAAGTGCAGGGATACCTGAACGGCTGGAGGCCGGCAGGATGCGAAGTCCCAGGAGGGTGGAAGCGGTAATCAAGTAGGTGCAGCGCACAGGTAGGTAGACCAGCAGGGATAGCAACAAATACTCAGGAAGCAGTAGTATGTAGAACTGGACTCCTGGAGAACCCTGAAGAGTAGAGATGGTCTAGACGAGATGAAAGCAGCGAGGCGTAGATCCGATGCAGACTGGCGAGTTGACACCGGCAGGAACACTGAGAAGCACGGAGAGCGGATCAGCTGCTGCAGACACGAGTAGAACTGCGGGGTAGCAGCCAGCAGGACTCTACAGGTACACGGAGGTAGCGGATAGAAATCAGCAGGTGCAGTCACGATGAAACACGGGAGAGTAGAGCTGAGCTGGAACTGTTGAGCTCGGAGAGCAGCAGATAGGAATCAGCTGGTGCAGTCTCGATGAAACACGGGAGAGTTGAAGTGAGCTAAAGACTGTAGTGCACGGAGGCAGCGGATAGGAATCAGCTAATACAGTCACGATGAAACACAGGAGAGTTGAAGTGAGCTGAAGACTGTAGTGCACGGAGGCAGCGGATAGGAATCAGCTAATACAGTCACGATGAAACACAGGAGAGTTGAAGTGAGCTGAAGACTGTAGTGCACGGAGGCAGCGGATAGGAATCAGCTAATACAGTCACGATGAAACACAGGAGAGTTGAAGTGGTCTGGAAACCACAGGAGAGTTGAAGTGGTCTGAAGACTGTAGTGCACGGAGGCAGCGGATAGGAATCAGCTAATACAGTCACGATGAAACACAGGAGAGTTGAAGTGGTCTGGAAACCACAGGAGAGTTGAAGTGGTCTGGAAACCACAGGAATCAGCTGAGCTGAATACACGAGGAAACACAGGAACACCTTCAGAGGCTCATGGGGAATAAGACTCCAAGATCAGGCCACGAGGTATGGAACTCAGGTGCTTTAAATAGGGAGTGTTGCCTGATCAGCCAATTAACTCAAAGAAACAGATACTGAAGGTTTGAAAGGGCTGCACATGCGCAGACCCTCAGGATGGTGGACGGCCACGGTTCCTAAACACACGGGAAGAAGCACTCACAGTCTGGTGAGTGACAGACAAATATTAAAGCAACTGAATATTTAGAGCTAGAGACAAAAGTGTTACTATTCTAACTATTCCCAAAATCATTCAGGAACAGTCGGCTCCATATGTCACAATAAACTCTCATTTATGAGAAAATACAGGATTACTTAAGAAAGCAATCAACAAAAGGGAAAGTTGCTAAGAATAATATTTATGTAAGACATTGTCATCCTTGATACTAATTCTAAAAGGGAAAACATCTGTTTGTTGGTTTACACTTATTGTAAAGGATATAGTGAGTCAGAATATAGAGCCTCATTAGACTCTTATAGATCATATGATTAATCATATATCATAATAAGCTCTCATTTATAAGAAAGTTAAAAAAAGAAAAGTCTCATATATGTGTGATAGATTATAGAGTCTCACTGAACTCTTATGGATCATATGATCAATCAGAGATTATTGAAAAACAGAATAAACCTACTATCCATTACAATGAATGACAAACACAATAGATGGTAATTGTCTTATTTAAAGAAGAACTTACATTTAGAGAAAGCTTACAAAACTATTATTTTCATTGAGCCCTTGGGGGGCAAGAGAATTGAGCAAGAATATCCATCTGCTCTCCCGATGTAAAAGGCATTTATCAATATCTCCTCCTCTGACTCCCATATTGATTTTTTCAATGCCATAGCATTTTAATCCTCTGAAGTTACTATCATGTTTGAGGAAAAAATGCTTGGCTACTGGTGGTAATTATCTTAAACATTCTCTATCTCGTCGAGCATTTCTAATTGATCCAATATGTTCTAGGATTCTCAATTTTTATTTTCTCTTAGGTGTACCCAGTGCTTTTTTTGTAAGATAAAATGTGCCGGAACTCATATCACGTAGTCAATCACTGTACACTCACCCACACACATCAGTTGTGTAACGAAACATAACGGTCACCGCCAGAGCCGTAACTTAGAATTATAGTGCCTTGGGCGAGAAAGACAAATGCCGCCCCCCTAGCCCTCAATTTTAACCAAATTAATCTAAAATATTCCTAAATTGCGCCCCCTTCAGAATTGCGCCCTGGGCGGTCGCCCCTGTCGCACAGCCCTAGTTACGGCCCTGGTCACCGCCCACAGTAAGCTCTCGGCGCGCGACCACACGACCAATCAAAAGCTGAGCAGCGCCACAGGCCGAACAGTGCCATCACAACCAGCGCGGACGAAGTACACATGCATCGGACTCGACACACAAGCAGTCCGCATGCACCGTTTTAATGATTTTGCCGCCGACCTATGCTCCACAGGGCAATTCAAGTCCACTTGGACCAACATCAAATGTTCAGAGGTTACTTTTAGAACTTGGAAAATCCATTGAAAGGTGCCAGAACTCAGTTCTGTGAGTTCTATGACAAAAATGCACTGGGTTTACCCACGTAGATTTTAGTACATGGGCATTCTAGAACATATATGACCCCGCTAGTATTGTAGTTAATGTATCCATCGATACAATGTTTAGTTCCATATTTGTCCATTACATATAGTTTTTTCCATATGGTCACAGGCTTTACTGCATCCACAGAATAACTTTTTACCAATCTAGCCTTAAGGTTGGTTGCACGTCTCCAACTAAATTTAACTCTTTCCCACAGGACAGTGTTTAGTCCCTCCTCCGATAGGAGGAGTGACCAGTTGTTCTGGATGATGTTCTGGATCTCTTTCCACTCATCACAGAAATCTCTTATAAAGAATAGGTTTTTGATCATTCTGGGGTTTGGTTGAGTGGACAACCCCTTTCCTGTAGTCTATGTGTTCGTTCATTAGCCCAAACTTCATAATCCTGAGAGTTGGAACAATTACGTTTAATCCTCAGAAACTCCCCCTTGGGGATATTATGGACAACTGGAGGGTAAAGGAAACTGTTATGATGAAGTACACCGTTTGTTGTCGTAGCCTTCCTAAAAAGATCTGTCTCACGATAGCCATCATTAGTCTTCTTAATAGTAATATCAAGGAAATCTACTTGATTTTGACTCCTATTAAAGGTTAACTTTAGATTATTCAGATTCTCATTTAGAATGGCAATAAATTGATGGAACAAATCTTCACTACCTTTCCAAAAAATAAGGATATCATCTATGTATCCGATCCAGATAAGAACCTGGGGCCTGATTCATTAAGGATCTTAACTTCAGAAACTTCTTATTTCAGTCTCCTGGACAAAACCATGTTACAATGCAAGGGGTGCAAATTAGTATTCTGTTTTGCACATATGTTAAATACTGACTGTTTTTTCGTGTAGCACACAAATATGAACTTTAAATTTCAGTGTACAAATAAGCTATGACGTATTTGTGTGCAACATGAAAAAACAGTCAGTATTTAACATATGTGCAAAACAGAATACTAATTTGCACCCCTTGCATTGTAACATGGTTTTGTCCAGGAGACTGAAATAAGAAGTTTCTCAAGCTAAGATCCTTAATAAATCAGGCCCCTGGTTAGTGTACATACATAAGTCCTCATTGAATATAATGTATCTCTCCCACTTACCCAAATAGAGATTTGCAAAAGTCGGGGCACAGGCTGCTCCCATAGCCGTGCCCCGAATTTGCAAATAGAAGCGATATGAGAAAACAAAGAAATTATTTTTCAAGATTAATTCTAATAGTTCCAAAAGGAAAGCACTGAATTCATGGTCTTGTTCAATTTGTTAAAAGAATTTTACAGCATCTATGCCAACTTGATGACCTATACTGGTATACAGAGACTCAACGTCTACTATAGCCATCCAAACATCACTCTCCAAGCACAGACCTTCTATCAATCTCAAGACATCTGAGGTATCTCTAATACATGTAAGGTAGGTTTGTAACAAATTTTCTAAGATGAGTGTCAACAAATATGCTGGCTTGTTCTGTTAGACTTCCTATACCAGATAGAATTGGTCTACCCAGTGGTGTCTTGCTGTTTTTATGGATTTTCGGTAAGAGATAAATCGTGGAAGTCTTTGGATTCCCCACTTGTAAGAAGGCCAGTTCAGTTTTATTTATAATGCCAACTTTGTAGGCTTCTTCAATAATCTTATCATATTTTTTCTTAAATTAATTTAATGGATTGGTAAAAAGTTGTTTATTGCATTTCTTATCATGGAGTTGCCTACTCATTTCTTTTTTATAGATATCAACTGGCATTTTCAGTGGGGAAAATTTTAGATTTCCTTTTACATATCCTGGATGGATAGTCAGTGTTTTCTATAGTGTTATACACAATGTAGGATGATGTGGCGCTTCACTAAGATTGCAGCCTAATACGTGGAATGGAGAGTCCACCTCCCTCCAAAATACAATATTATAAAATCATGGACCACGTACGTTCAAGCGCAGACTTTCAAACACATAGAAGATGTTCAAAATGGATATAGGCTCCTCCCACTTGATGATAAATGATTGACCTTGTCTATAGGTGGGTACACCTATAACAAGCTCAGACAACACAAAACAGGGACAATAATAGTGCAATATGTTCACAACTTAATAATGATAGTCCCAAAAGAAGTCCCAAAGATAGATCTTCTATATTCATTCACTTTGTGCAGGGAACGGAAACGGCACCAAACAAAAATTTTGTGTTGTTCATGTCCAACTCCCCCAATGATGTTATGCTTACAAGAATGCAAATGGTATTGGGCATCTCGTATATGTATAATCAAACGTTTCTTACCTTGAGAAAGACTCTTGTCTTGAGTCGAAACGCGTAGGTTGTAAGCTGATTCGTGTTCCTGTTGCTGGACGTTTATCTGATATAACTGGACGTTTGATTATACACGCATGATTACAGCTAAATCTGGTACGAATATACACATTGCCTTTTTATACATGTTTTAATCTGTTAAGCATGACATGCTGGTTATGCAATAAACATGTTTTTTAAAAGTTAATGCACCAGATTGAGTTTTATTATTATTTTTTGCATTATTCAATCGGTGGAGTTTACTCTGAGATGGGATGTGAAGGAGAGTTTTCTGAGTATACATATACGAGATGCCCAATACCATTTGCATTCTTGTAAGCATAACATCATTGGGGGAGTTGGACATGAACAACACAGAATTTTTGTTTGGTGTCGTCTCCGTTCCCTGCACAAAGTGAATGAATATAGAAGATTTATCTTTGGGACTTCTTTTGGGACTATCATTATTAAGTTGTGAACATATTGCACTATTATTGTCCCTGTTTTGTGTTGTCTGAGTTTGTTATAGGTCTGGTGTACCCACCTATAGACAAGGAAAATCATTTATCATCAAGTGGGAGGAGCCTATATCCATATTGAACATCTTCTATGTGTTTGAAAGTCTGCGCTTGAACGTACGTGGTCCATGATTTTATTATAGTGTTTTCTATAGGTCGATCAGAAGGTCTTTCCTGGTTTGGTTGCTCCAGCAAAAGCTCTTCTAGGTTATTAAGTGCTTTCAAATCCTCCTTTATGTTTAAACTAATAAAGTGATCTAAAGTGTATCTATCTCCTGGTCCCTCTTGCACATTCTTATCTCTAAAGATCTTTGCTAATTTGAGTTTTTTTTGTAAATCCTTCTCCCATTTAAATCTATCAAACTGGTGGTAGGGGAGAACGACAAACCACGAGACAAGAGACTAATGTGTTCTTCAGAGAGTGGCTTGTTCGATAAATTAATAATCTAAGGATGTACAATTGTTTACTTCCTCCTCCCCTGTCGTCTGTCTGGGTTGCGTGCATTCTTCCACCACCATTGACTTTGATCTCTTAGCCTTCTTCCTCCCCCTCCTAATGGATTTAGATCTAAGATTCCCCTTTCTTCTTGCAATCTCGTAGTATGGCCTAAAAAGCATTATCTTTGGGAGTGTATCTGTCCCTATTGTTAAAATGTCTTCTAGTATTCGAATCATTGTCGGACATATCAGCATCTGAAGACTCCTAGCTCGTTGACAGGTCTTTATCCTCCATCCTACGGGTAGCTTTATTGTCATTCCAACTAAAAATGGTACCCCGTATGTGATCTCTTTTATCCTGTATAAATTTGGATGTTTTTCTTTCTATGATTATTTTCTCAAATTGTTCCAATTCTTTCTTGTTTTTCTCATATATGTGTAGGAAGGATTCGTTGGTTTCGAATTCTTTAAGTTTACCATTAAGATGTTCAATTTCTTTAGGATACTGGTCCAGAATAAGAGTGTCATGTTTGAGTATTATCTGGATTAATTCTCTAGAACATTTCAATAGAGCATTCTCCCATTCAATTTTTAAATCAGGTGTTGCTAGTTCATATGAGGGGAAGACTTTAGGGCGAAGGCCTCGTGGAGTAAAGCAGTTGTTGAAATAATTTTAGTTTGTTGTTAGGTCCCACCAAGTTTGACTTTGGTTACGTAGCAAAGTCTTTAGTTGGTGTAAATCTTCTCTCCACTCATTATTTTCCAATAAGACATCAGTGTCACTTCCCCCTGAAAATATAGAGTCCAAGTTCTCATTCCGTCTCTCATAATATTTACTTTTCAAATTTGTATGAACTTGTGCCCACCATAAAGGCTGAGATAGACCTCGGCAGAATATCTATACCATAAACAAGAGAAAAGCGTGGTCACACACAGATATGGGACTTTCACCTGTTATTAGTAGGATAATACCATCTTAGAATACAGGTTGGGTGCACTCCTATATGTTAAGGACCATAGTATAACAAAAGGAGAGAAAGAAGAACAAAGGAGGCACTCCAGTCTCCAAAAAGGTTTTTGATGTTAATATAAAAATCAAAATGTTATTATTAATTATTAAAAAGATAAACGGTCAAACAAAGTGAAATAAAAATAAAAGTGTATTGTAAATGTATGTCGTGTATTAAAATATAATCGGAGCCCCCACAATGGCATTGATATTTGTTATAAGAGAAAGACTCAATTTATAGATTCCTAATATCATATAGGAATACATAGGATTCAAACCAATTAATAGTTGGTCCCAACAATATTAACTATTGAGTTCAATATTTTCTCATAGATTCTTTACAGACCAAATCCCAAATGGTATATGTCCTGATAGAGATACAGTAATGACAAATGACAAAAGTATAGAGAACTATATATTTTTTTCAAATTGACCATCCTTATTTGAAAGATACAATGTTCAGAATCTAAGCATAGTGTAATGCATACGAGCAGTGGTCCTGTAATTGGGTTGCATTTAACGTTAGATAGCACTCATGTCTCATAAATAATAGTCCACATGTATACTGCCCTTATTACGTTATGCAGGCACACATTATTCAGCTTGCTACATAGGATTCAAACTAATTAAGAGTTGGCCCCAAAAATATTAATTATTGAGTTCAATATTTACTCAGATTCTTTACAGACCAAATCCCAAATGGTATATGTCCTGATAGAGATACAGTAATGACAAATGACAAAAGTATAATATACCATCCTGTGCCTTCAGGTGCTGGACCCTCACACATCAAAAGGTCTAATTAACATGTGATTAACATTTGTCCTTTCTTCAGACATTTGCAGAATACACATTTCCTCAACTTGAGAATTCCAAAAGAATGTTCCAAAACCCGAAACAAGTCATTTCCCTACACCAATATACACAAAAGACTTCCTCAACAAAGGCTTAATGTATCAGATATATACCTCAGAAATACTGCATTTCCTCTAGCAAAGTTAAAACAAAAAAATAATTTCCTCCCCTGGTCTCAGAAAGAAACATATTTCCTTTACCAACATACACACAATATAAAAAATAAGTGCATTTGCAATTATATAAATCAGCGCCCTGCACTATTTCCTTATAAATAACTTATGGTATAAATTTATTTAAAGTGATCCAGTCACATACCTCCCCCCCTCCCCCTTGTCCATGCGGGCAACCAGTGTGCCATGTCCACGCGATTTGATTCCTGGTTCCACAGTCTCTTAGGGTTACTGAGGGTGACCCGGTGGATCCGGCTCTTCCTGCCGAGAAAGTCCATCCGCATTGCTGTGAGTCTTTCCTTATGGGAAAGTCATACATTTGAAGGGCAAGGCTCCAGCGCAACAATCTGCCATTTTCCCCTGAGGTGTGTTGTAGCCACTTTAAAGGATTATGATCAGTTACCACGGTAAAATGTCATCCATACAAATAAGGTTGAAGTTTTTTCACTGCCCAATCAATAGCCAAACATTCCTTCTCAATTGTGGCATACCCCACCTTCCTGTTTAGCAGTTTTCTGCTGAAATACGCCACAGAGTGCTCCTGCCCATCTGGCCCCACCTGGCTAATTACTGCATCCAGTCCAATCTATGATGAGTCAGTTTGCACAATAAAGTCCTTGTCATAATTGGACACCAACAGTACTGGAGCACCAGGGCTTCCTTTAATGACTGACATGCCAGTTCACAAGCGGGTGTCCAGTCAACTACTTTGGGGAGTTTCTTCTTACTGAGATCATTCAGGGGCTTCGTTGCAGTGCTAAAGTCTAGAACGAGATGTCTGAAGTACCCTGAGGTCCGAAAGAAGGCAAGTACTTGTCTTTGGGTTGTGGGCCGGGGCCAGTCTTAACCCTATCTCCCCCTACACGATGACCCAGGTACTGCACCTCTGACATCCCCATTTGACACTTGTCTGCTCTGTTGGTCAGACCTACCCACTGAATTTTCTCCAACACCTGCACTATTTCCTTTAAATAAATTTATACCATAAGTTATTTATAAGTGATCCAGTCACACTAGTGTTATCTTAAAAATGTATGGGAGTTTATATCAGCATGTTGCCTTAGTGGTTAGCACTTCTGCCTCAGAGCACTGGGGTCATGAGTTTGAATCCGTACCAGGCCCTCTACAAACTAACTTGTCACATGGCCAAAAGCATGTTGCATTGGAGGGATCATTACATAGGGCATGTCCTCTTAAAACTTTTAAACTAATGGTTAAAAAAAAAGCAAGTATTTGGCTGATCCCGGCGCAGGTCGCTCCAGCGCCACTGGAGCTGCACAATGCTGCACCGGCGGTTAAACCACCGCCATATAAAGCGGCGCACACTCTGGCATACCTGCAGCTTCATCTTGTTGGAGATATAACGGCCTGTGGGCACACTGTCCATGTCCTCTGCCAGGACCCACAGCTCACACATTCCGAATGTGCTGGCTCTCACTATAATGCTATACTTTCCAATACTGGTTCTCAGAGCATGTGTGTGCGAACCCACGTCATTCGCGGATCTTTTCCATACTTGTCTGCAAAATGTTGGTTTGTCTTTTATTACTCAGGTCCTAGCAATAGGGGGGGGGGGCATGACTGATCTATGCAAGTTGTATACCGCTATTCACAATTACAGGCACATGTTAACAGGAATTGTTAGTTGCAGGCACCTGATAACACCTGATTAGAGGCACCAGATTTATAATTGTGGTAGTTCTTGTCCTAGCTGAGCTTTAAATGTCAGTGTATAAATAAATTGTGAAATTTTGGAGCCACAAACACAAAAAGCAGACAGTAATTTTTATGTTTTATGTTTAATGTTTACAATTTCAGACACATATTTTTAACCCTTTGTGACATGATTTTGCTAAGGTTTGAAATGAGACATTTAATTGTGCATTACTTTGCTTCAGGAATCTGGCCCTCTAGGTCCCAGCATGGCCATGCAGACATTGAGTATTCTTGGCCCTTTAGTACTAGTGATACTTTGGCTAAACCTGTCCATCCTGGGACCTATAGTGCGTCCAGTGAACTTTTACTTATATGGAATATTGTTATCCCCCACATACACTGTTTAGTTAAGGGATATATTATTTTAATACCATGGGTGAATCCTCCTATGTGCGGGGGGCTAGTGTCATATCACCCTAGGGAATGCAGGCCAGTGCAGACTAATCAGGGCTTGCTTGCCATTATGGCATGGGGACACTATGCTTTTGGAGGCAAAGCAATTTGCTGATTAATAGTGATATTAGCCACTCCGAATTTGGTACACTGTTTGGAATATTCTTTTGGACAGTTGTTTAGGCTGTCTAATGAGTATAATATTTACATTTTGTGGGACCTTTGTCTGTACAAATGTATTTTTGTATTTATCTTATGCTTTATTAATGGATTCCTATTATGCTCATCACAAACTTACTGATGATTTAAATTTTATACAACTCAGAGGGTATAGTGGTGTTATTGATAGTGAGGGAGATTGGAAGGCAGTTGGTAACTCAGGCATAAGGGATAATAATAAGCTTGGTTTAGAACATGTTGAGCTTTAGGTATCATTTTGGCATCCATGGGAGAATGCAGAAAGACAGTGGTTTACAACAGATGGTACTGAAGGAAATAGGTCTGGGAAAGCAATGTACATTGGGTGTTCTCCACATAGAGGTGGTATTGGAGGCAAAATGAGAAAATTAGTCCCCCAAGAGAAGAGGTGTAAAATATTAAAGAACAACATTTGGTAAAAAGGAGCCTTGTGAGACCTCAATAGAGAGTGGGAGTGGAAGGGAGAATGTGCCAGTGCTGGATACACTGCAGGAGCGATTCGAGATGTAGGAAGTGAGCCAGGAAAGAACTATGTCTATATGGACAATAGAGTGAAGGATGTGTAGCAGAAGGGGGTGTTCAACAGTGTCTAAAGCAGCAGAGAGTTATAGGAGAATGAGTGTTGAGATTTTAAAATCTTAATATTTATTTATAAACACATTTTCAATAATCAAATAAAACACAACTTAAAAACAAACTGTAAATAAAAAAATCCTTTCTAAAGAAAAAAAACACCATCAAATATAAACACATGGATGTTGTTTTTTTCCCCCATAGTTAGAGGCGCTGCAAGGCAGGTCATGCTGGAACCCATAATGCCTGTCTTCTTTATCTGTTTAAAATATTATAAAAAAGAGATAATCCTTAGGCCATTTTGAAATAAAATATTACTTGACTGTGTGTACTTTGTACACACCTGCATTTTACAGCTGTAAAAACAACAATTTCTGATTCCTTAACTGTAACGCAGGTCCCCCAATTACCTAAATGAATAACATTGTTGACTATAGATACTTACATGCTTGCAAGGGCAACTCCTTCATGCTCTGATCCTTCTCCTCCATGAAATGATCCTTGCCGCACCTTCTTTGTGCTCCAGCTGAAAGCTGGGTCATAAGGTCTGTTGGAATAATTTACACACATTTAGCTATTTACTAAAATGGTGTCAGTTTCTCACTTATCCTCAAAATGAAAGATAATGTAAGGTATCTCCATTAGAACACATTGACAAACCAGTGCCTTAAAATTAGAGATGAGCGCACTCGGATTTATGAAATCCGAGCCCACCTGAACGTTGCCGATCCGAGTCGGATCCGAGACAGATCCGCATATTGGCGCCAAATTCAAATCTGAAACTGAGGCTCTGACTCATAATCCCGTTGTCGGATCTTGCGATACTCGGATCCTATAAATTCCCCGCTAGTCGCCGCCATCTTCACTTGGGCATTGATCAGGGTAGAGGGAGGGTGTGTTAGGTGGTCCTCTGTCCTTCTATATCTTGTGCTGTTCAGTTAAGTTCTGTGCTGTTCAGTTAAGTTCTGTGCTGTGCTGTGCTGTGCTGTCCTCAGTCCAGTGGTGCTGTGTCCTGTGCTCTGTCCTTCTGAGGTCAGTGGTGCTGCTGGGTCCTGTGCTGTGTCCTGTTCAGTCCAGTGGTGCTGTGTCCTGTGCTCTGTGCTTCTAAGGGCATAGTTATTTCCCCAATATTCCCAAGTGTTTAAAAAAATAAAAAAAAGTTATTTAAAAAAAATCCAAAAAACTAATTAATTATTTTTTTTAATTACAAAAAAATTGGCACAACCAATCCTGCAGTATAAGCCCATTGGTACTGCAATATTACCAAGTTCACACATTCAGCAGTAAAAGTCCA
The DNA here is from genome assembly GCF_038048845.1 of Mixophyes fleayi. NCBI lineage: Eukaryota > Metazoa > Chordata > Amphibia > Anura > Limnodynastidae > Mixophyes > Mixophyes fleayi. Next base: position 255,282,560 of record NC_134404.1, on the reverse strand, counting down.
GTGGTTCTGCAATATTACAAAGTTCACACATTCTGCAGTATCAGTCCAGTGGTGCTGTGTCCTGTGCTCTGCCTGCTGAGTTCAGTAGTGCTGCTGGGTCATGTGCTGTGTCCTGTTCAGTCCAGTGGTGCTGTGTCCTGTGCTCTGTGCTTCTAAGTGCATAGTTATTTCCCCATTATTCCCAATTTTTTAAACAATAAAAAAAAAGTTATAAAAATAAATAAATAAATAAAATAATTATAACCAAATTTGCAAAACCAATCCAGCAGTATATAAGCCCATTGGTACTGCAATATTACCAAGTTCACACATTCAGCAGTAAAAGTCCAGTGGTACTGCTATTACAAAGTTCACTGATTCAGCAGTGTATAAGTCCAGTGGTACTGCTATTACAAAGTTCACTGATTCAGCAGTATAAGTCCAGTGGTACTGCTATTACAAAGTTCACTGATTCAGCAGTATAAGTCCAGTGGTACTGCTATTACAAAGTTCACTGATTCAGCAGTATAAGTCCAGTGCTACTCTCCTGTGCCGCATATAATTTTTAAAGGCTTTGCCGAGTGTGTGTGGCTTAGGGGTACGCTCTCCTGTGCTACATATAATGGAAAACCAAAATTTGGAGGATAAAGTAGGGAAAGATCAAGACCCACTTCCTCCTAATGCTGAAGCTGCTGCCACTAGTCATGACATAGACGATGAAATGCCATCAACGTCGTCTGGCAAGCCTGATGCCCAATCTCCTAGTACAGGGCATGTAAAATCCAAAAAGCCCAAGTTCTCAAAAAATAGCAATAGCATTGTTATTGTAGAACATAAAATATCTTACAAATACAAAGTTTTAAAGTGTCTATAAAACAGTAAGAGAAAATATAACTCTCAATACAAATAAAAGTACACTATACAAATCCACACCAGTAAACTCCACTATAGACTCCTAACCAACTTTAAGTGTGCATGAACCAGTTTTTTATAGTCCAGCAGCTGGGGTCCCTGGGAGACAAGTATATGCAGGGCTATGGTCTACTGTGGTATCAGATGACGAGATCTGATGCTGGGTCTATGTTTACGGGTATTTGTTGTTTAATTTTAAACTGATTAAAATATGTTTCCATTTATTTCTGATTGCGATTTATTCTGAAATGCATTTGCATAGACTTCATGTCTGTTACTAAGAAGGTGTGTGCCATTTTTCATTTAATTATGCTCATTAACCCTTTAGGTTGCCACTAGTGCCTGTGTTGGGTTGTATGTTTGTTTCCATCAGAACTATGCCTTTGTGGTTAGACATTCCACCTGCAAACAGTAGGGTCATGAGTTTGAATCTCGAGTCACTCCCGTATCTGTGTGGACTTTGTATATCCCCATTTTTTTGTGGGTTTACTTCAATTTGTCACCTTTAGAAGTGTACACTAGTGTGTATATATTTTATATATATATATATATATATATATATATATATATATATATATATATATATATATATATTATATATACTAGTGTATATAGTATACTGAGTATTGTATCGTGTATGTATATTTATGATTGTGAATTATTAGCCATTGAATTCGCATCCACATTTATTTCCAATACAAAATTACAGATGACATGTTGGAGAACAAGATAATGTGTCTGTAATTCTTTAATGTTTATCCTTAAACCTTCATGTTGTCAGTAGTGACTGTGTTGTGTTGCATGTTTTTTATGAGCACTATTAGCTAGCACCTATAGGAATTTCAGACATGGTGCTTGGCATTCAAGTCTATTTAATGTATGTAATGCTCAATCTGCCTTAGTGGTTCCACTTTTCAACAGTGGGGTCATGAGTTTGATTCCTGACCCATTTTGTGGAATATGCCTAAATTGGATGTTGAAATGTGTGTGGAGCTACAACAGAGACAAACAGCAGTTCAAAATAAAGTGAATCCAAACAAATAGGTGTTGTTTGCTTTTATCTGTGGCTATTTTCTAAGTCACAAAACAATCTGCAGAAGGCAAAAAATGACAAACAAATGTGTGACACATTGGAGAAGGAGAGCAGCCACAATGGGATAGCAGTGGCCATTTCAGTCTAGAAAAAAAAAATACACCAAGTTGGGTTCACCAAACAAGAAAGAATGTTATACAGTGGTGTGACATGGAGAGGGATAGCAGTGGCAGTAATGAAAGGTAATTTTAGAAAAGATGATACATCAAGGTGGGCAAAGCCATTAAACCTACCCTTACGTTGTATATTAAAAACGACATGCATAGTTTAACAAACCAAGCAGTTCAGCAAAAGGAAATGCATCGTCCAGTGCAAGGATTGACAGGGGACAGCTGAGGTTGTGAGATTGGAGAGGTGAATAAGTCTAGCAGTGTCACACATAATAGACTGGAGTGAGGATAGTCTGATGGGGGGAAGGCCAGTTAGAATAGAGTTACAGTAGTAAGGCCTGATTCATGTTCAGATGTATGTCCATTTGCATAGCATATCTTGCGTGAAATAACTCTGCACATGCTCAAAAACAGACATTATGCCAGTGAATGAAATTGCATACAATTCATGTCGAAATAAAAATGACACTTATTACTGCCTACGACTTGAGGCGGAATGAGGGAGGGAAGAGGTGGACTAACATATTGTCACTCACCGGACTGTGAGTGCTTCTTCCCGTGTGTTTAGGAACTGTGGCCGTCCACCATCCTGAGGGTCTGCGCATGCGCAGCCCTTTCAAACCTTCAGTACCTGTTCCTTTTAGTTAATTGGCTGATCAGGCAACACTCCCTATTCAATGCACCTGTTGTCTATCCTCGTGGCCTGATCTTGGAGTCTCATTCCCCATGAGCCTCTGAAGGTGTTTCCTCGTGTATTCAACTCTCCTGTGGTTTCCAGACCACTTCAGCTCTCCTGTGGTTTCCAGACCACTTCAACTCTCCTGTGGTTTCCAGACTACTTCAACCCTCCTGTGTTTCATCGTGACTGTATTAGCTGATTCCTATCCGCTGCCTCCGTGCACTACAGTTATCAACTCACTTCAAACTCTCCTGTGTTTCCTCGAGACTGCACCAGCTGATTCCTATCCGCTGCCTCCATGCTCAACAGTTCCAGCTCATCTCAACTCTCCCGTGTTTCATCGTGACTGCACCTGCTGATTCCTATCCGCTACCTCCGTGTACCTGCAGTGTCCTGCTTGCCGCTATCCTTCAGTTCTACTCGTGTCTGCAGCCAGCTGATCCGCTCTCCGTGCTTCTACAGTGTTCCTGCCTGTGTCAACTCGCCTGTCTGCATTGGATCAACGCTCCGCTGCTGTCCTCTGCTTGGATATCGCTTCTACTCTTCAGTGATCTCCCGGTGACCAGTCCTATATACTACGGCTTCCTGAGTATTGTTCCATCGTTGCTGGTCTACCTACCTGTGCGCTGCACCTACTTGGATACCGCTTCCATTTTCCCTGGGACTTCGCATCCTGCCGGCCTCCTGCCGCTCAGGTATCTTTGCCCTCCCTTTTGACAGCCTGCTCTTGTGAACCACGGTATGCATACTTATCATTGACTGTGCTCGTGTACTGCATACCTTGCTGGACTGAGTTGTTCTTCTCTGAAGTTGCCTATCCACTGAGACTATTACCATCATTTGACTGTGTTACCTTTTAGTCTGGATAGTTCCTGAGACTTTGTATATTTGTGCAGTGCTGCTCTGTTATTATTACTTTGTGCAAATCTTCGTGGGATCAAGTTCAGTTTGCCCGTGTATACTCTGCATTACATTTATCTCCCCGTGCTCCTCCTCACATATATATTTCAGTGGTACAACTTGCTAGAGGCAGACCACTGATTCCTGTTGCAGTATCCTTCCATATAGCAGTGGTACAACTTGCTAACGCAGACCACTGACTTCCCGGATACCTTCACCTGGATTCCGTTCCCTCACCTAGACAGCGGTACAACTTGCTAAACGCAGACCGCTGACTTCCATCACCTCCTCGTTGCTCCTGGACATTCCTCCTCACTATAGCAGTGGTACAACTTGTTACCGCAGACCACTGACTACCCTCACGTTTCCTTTGTCCATTCAGTTCCTCGTGTATTACTACCTATATATTACCAGTGCTGCTAGTCATAGACTTTCCACGAGCATTCTCTACCATCTGCTGTCTCCTGTTCCGTGATCACCCCGCTACCAGAGTACCATATACCATCTATACTGCTCTGGTAAGTTCATCACCTGGTGATCCCTGGGTAAAGACTCCTAGTGCCCGTGACACATATGCAATGTACAGTAAGAGTGTTGCGAAGCAGATGTGGCTTATTTTTGTCCTGGGTTTTTATTAAGTGCGCTTGGTTTCAGACACATCATTTGCACCCACTACTGGTCAGGTTAAAATGTCAACGGATGACTGACACAGCATAGTCTTTGATTTAAAAAGTACATATATGTGTATGCAATTTATATAGAGTGTAAAAACGTATTGTATGTACTGTATCCATTGCAAGCATCTTTATGTATTAAATGTAAAAAAAATATTTTTATAAATGATTATACTGTTAAGAGTTGTTCTTTTATTTCATATTACTTTTCTTTATGTATTCTGTGTGCGTTATGTGAACTTTTATTGTACACACGCATGTGCATATACTGCAATCTGTTCTGTATGTCTATGTACGACAAGTACTGTTTAGCTTACTTACACCCAGATTCAAATCTAAACATATCTTGAGATACACTTGGAGTTGAATACAGTTTGAACTACACTCAAGTGCACTTTTTTAAAATGCAACATTTGTGCAAATTGCATTGAGACTTGAATTAGGCCCGTCATTTCTAGATGTACAGGGCCTGCTTCATTAAGGTACGCAAAACAACGTTTTGTATTGTGCTTTTCTCTTTTAAATCAGGCATACACATGACCGTATTCAACTACAAGCAGATATAAAGAAACATTACAAAATAGTGAGACCCAAAACAGCGCTTCACTTTTAACAGCTGCCCGCTGGAATTCAAGAGGAATATACACAAAATTCCCAACAGATCGTAAAGTGTAAACAATAATATTTAGAAAACCTACAGGCGCTAATAAATATTCTCTATAAAGTAACAATATAGAAAGGAAGAATACTTAAATTGTATGATGGTAATCCTCCAATTCTTATTTCTCATAGGTTGTTCATGTAATCATAAAACAAAGAGAAAAGAGCAAAATAGTGTAATACAGTCAAAATGGTACATATATCAACAAGACTAAGAAGTGTTGAATTAAAACAGAAGATCTTCTTTATTGGATAGACACCCCCTTTGGAGGGGTACGCACAAGAGTTAGATGAAATATAGGCCCATCAAATGGTAATTTTTCTTTTGTTTTCACAGGATCCTGGTCCGTGAGTCAATTCCATTGACAATCATATGTGTTTCACCAACAAAAAAATGATAAATAATATTGTGATGTCATGGTTCAGGTATATAGATGACATCATCTTTTTTTGGCGTGGGGATAGAGAATATTTATTAGCGCCTGTAGGTTTTCTATATATTATTGTTTACACTTTAAGATATAAAAAAACGTTTCTTGTTGAAAACAGTTCTATGTACACTCTGCTTATACAGCCATATTGAGACAGATACAATACACTGCTGGATGTGTACAATATATATGTGGAATATAAAGTCACTGGAGAACATACAGAAAAATAAAAAAAGTGTTCAATATAGTCATTAATAAAAAAAAAACGTGGAGTAAAGGCCATAGTCGAGGGTGACCCAAAGAACCAGTGTATTTGATTTGGTGCTATGCTTGTATCACAGGACCAGTAATGAAAATGTAAGAACTGAACCTCAGTTAGTCAAGGTGGCATTGAAGTTTTTTTTATTTGTCATATATGCATATTTCAATACTTTCAGTACATTGGTAATTGAACATCTAATAATGCATTTTCATACATGCATAATATGCACCTATTTAATGCAAAAGATTTACGATTGAAAGTATATTACAACGATTATGGAACTCCAAGAGTATATGTGCTGTGGAGCTGCAGTTTTCAAGATTCTTAAATCACAGTATTACCATGTTTTTACTACTCCTTTGCCATTCAGTGTTGTATATTTGTTTGGTGCTATGTAATGTGTCATAACACACATAATAAACTAGCTAATTTAATCCACACAGGTACTCCATGAACCTCTGATTGATGAAGATCCAGTATTTATTGCTACATGCACAGAACGAGAACTGCGTAAAAGAAAAAAGAGAAAATTTAGCCTCTGGGTTAGACAGTGTTCTTCGACAGGTTTCATTTGTCAGGTAAGCATAACATACACATCTTATATGCCTAGACTCAGAAAATACATGTGTTGGTGTCCACAGGTGAAGCAACCTGCTTAATTTAGCTTTTATTGTATATGTATCAGTGATTACATATGTCAACATATATATCCAACATACATGCAAAAATCCAGGAAAGGGAATATACATACTAAGTGGCTCATCTAGAGGTTGATGCATATGGGCTCAGAATGTGCGCAGGCAAAGACGTACATTAAAAAAAGCATTGTTACACTCTGCTCTAATTGGGACTGGCAGACCAGTGGCCGCAAGGCGGGATGGACTTCACTGCCAAGAACTCGCTGGCCGCGGCCCCCTGGACTGTCTCAGGGTGTAACACATGCCTAAAGGGAGGATGCTGTTCCCACAGATAGCGCAGAGATAAAGATAATACTGGAATCCGGTGTAATGATGTAACACTGAATACACAGGCTAGCAAGGATCTAGTACAATGGATCAGGCACAGAAATATTCACCGGTTAGGATCAGGTACACTGGTCTTCAGACAGCAAGTAGTCAGTTGAGCCAAGTTCGGTACACAGGAGATCCAGCAAGTGTAGTGAGATGGGACAAGTTCGGTACACAGATGATCCAGCAGAGTGTATTCAGACTAGAGATGGGCGGGCTCGATTCCCCGAGAACCGAACCCACCCGAACTTTGCCTATCCGAGTACCAAGCCGAGCAGGCTCGGTACTCTCCCGCCCGGAATCCAAATCGAGGCCGAACGTCATTGTGACGTTGTCGGCTCTCGTGGCTCGGTTCTCGTGATACTTCAAAATTATAAATACCTGCCTCCACAGCAATCCATCGCCACTTGACAGAGGGGGAGAGCAGGGTGTAGTCACAGGCTGATTAGAGCAGGGACAGACAATACAATTCTGATTCCAATTCTGATAACAATCGACAGAGAAGAGAGGAGGATAGAGGAGTCTTTTTTTTTTTTTTCAATATTTGGCACTATAAGGGCTTTGGGGTGTCCCCCATTCTTTTGCATTAATATTTCTGGCTGTCAAAAGTACTATCTGTCAGCAGATTTAAAAAATAATATTTAGCACTCCCAAGTGCTTTTGGGGTGTCCCCCATTCTTTTGCATTGATATTTCTGGCTGTCAAAAGTACTATCTGTCAGCAGATTTAAAAAATAATATTTAGCACTCTCAAGTGCTTTTGGGGTTTCCCCCATTCTTTTGCATTAATTTTTGTGGCTGTCAAAAGTCATATTTATCAGCAGTATCTAAAACAATTTGTAGCACTACAAGTGCGTTGGGCTCATAATGGATTCTAAGCAGTCCACATATGAGCAGAATCAGCAACCAGATTCTGTCACCAGTCCTGATGGTAGTGTTCCCAGTACGTCATCTGGGAAAGGCGATGTCAAACTACACAGTCTTTTGAAATCAGTCAAAAAACACACACCAAATTTTTTTTTACCGTGTTGAAGCGCAAAAGAAGTGTAACTGAGGAAAAGTTAAGTGCCGATAAAAAACAAATTGCCAACATGCCATTCTATACACGCAATAGCAATGTCTATTAGGGGTAGATCAAAAAATGTTACTGAGCCTACAAGTGGTGCACAAGTACTGTTACGCGTGAAAGCCGAGCTGCAAGAAAACAGTCAGGCATTAGAGGATAATGTATGCTCTGAATCAGAAATGACACCAATCTCTGGGGAGAGTCCATCCACCAGTGGTATGTCTAATCGTGAGCATTCTGTTAGTGACAGTATACCCATAAAGAAGGTTCCTTTCAGCACTTTTGAATTAGAAGAGGTTGAGGGGGAGATTTGTGTAGGCGATGAGGGCACTAATGATGATGTTGATGATTATGATGCAGACAGATACCAAATTGCCTTTCTCAATTTCTATTTATATTCTAGACTCTATAATGGCTGAATAGTTTACTATTTCACTCCTAGTGGAGAGGGTGTCTGATGCAGACAGATACCAAACTACCTTGGTCCATTTATTTTTACTTTCTAATTCCACAGTCTATGCAGGCTGCTTTTTTCTATTCAACTACAAGTGGAGGGCGGGGGGGGGGATGGGCATAGATAGCCACTAAACTACCGTGGTCCATTTATTTTTACTTTCTAATTCCACAGTCTATGCAGGCTGCTTTTTTTCTATTCAGCTACAAGTGGAGGGCGGGGGGGGGGGGGGCATAGATAGCCACCAAACTACCGTGGTCCGTTTATTTTTACTTTCTAATTCCACAGTCTATGCAGGCTGCTTTTTTTCTATTCAACTACAAGTGGAGGGTGTAATATACAACCAAAGATGATGGCTGCATTGCCAATAGGCAAAGATGAAGAGGAAGACAACCAGGTTTGTGTGGAGAATTAAGGACGGCCTTCCAGGGATTAAACTGTTTTCTTCCTAATTTATTAGCTTTAGAATTACCTTACTTATCCAACAAACAGGTGGAGCACTGAATTAGGTTATTTTATGCACAAAAACATTGATTTTTAAACAAAATTGCAAAACAAAACCAAACAAAGCCAAAACCAAAACACGCAAGGGCGGTTTTGCAGAACCAAAACCAAAACACAAAGGTAATCCAGATCCATAACCAAAACACGGGGGTCAGTGAGCATCTCTAATTCAGACAGCCAAAGAACAGTACACAGGAGATCCAGACAGGCACGTGGTCAGACAGGCAAGGAACGGTGCACAGGAGATCTAGCGAGAGAAAGGACGATCACTGAAGGCAGGAGTCAGATGCTCAGCAACTACGTTGCACTGACACAGGCAATGTGTCAGTGCATCATCTAAATAGTGAGGAGAATCAAAATACCTCCCCTGACAGGCAGATCATATGACCCACCACCCGGAAGTGCCGGAACGAGCAGTGCTGGAGCGTGGAACAAGTAAGTTTGTTACAAGCTTATGTCGAATGCGTACGTCAGGTGTAACAAGTGTGTATACTTATGCCCTATGATAGCCTTCAGATAGCGTAGAGATGTGGCTTGAAAGGGTTAGTAGTAAATGCTAACTTTGCATTGTTTGTACAAATTATAATAATATAAGACATAAACACAACAGAAAATCTTGTCTTCAAGTCTAATATTAGGAAAGTAATTTTTTACTATAAAATATAATTAGATACAAATGCAAAATCTAAATAAATAAAAATTAAGTTAAATTAAACACAAACATCTAAAAGTGAAGTAACCGGTGCTTAAATACCTTCAGCAATATTTAGAATCTCCTAAAAAGGACCCAGTTTATCTTTGAATCAAGTCCTTTATACAATGTTTTGAATCAAGAAAATGTTCTTGTCATTAAAAAGCACTAACCTTGAAATCAGGTGGCTGCCGTCCTTTATTTGTCCTTTTTTGTACATACAGCAAGGTATGGAATATAAAAGAAAAAAGCACCTCATACTGCAATAACGATAATACATTTTCTATCACAACTGTGTATAAAATTTAGCTCCACGTATCCATACATAATGAAAGATAAAATAAGGAAAAAACAAAAGTGTAATATAGCACAATATACACCCATGTACACACAATAAAGAAGTGCCTCTGTACGGAAAAAAAGTCTTTCAACCAGATATACTTATTAATCAATCCAGAATTGACCCTTTACGGAAAAAAGTGCTCTTTATAACTAGAGATGAGCGGGCTCGGATATCTGAAATCCGAGCCCACCCGAACGTTGCCGATCCGAGCCGGATCCAAGACAGATCCGGGTATTCCCGCCAATTGCAAAACTGAAACCGAGGCTCTGAGTCATAATCCCGCTGTCGGATCTCGCGATACTCGGAACCTATAAATTCCCCGCTAGTCGCCGCCATCTTCACTCGGGCATTGATCAGGGTAGAGGGAGGTTGTGTTAGGTGGTCCTCTGTCCTGCTATATCTCGTGCTGTGCTGTGCTGTTCAGTTCTGTGCTGTGCTGTGTTCTGCTCAGTCCAGTGGTGCTGTGTCCTGTGCTTTGTCCTTCTGAGTTCAGTGGTGCTGCTGGGTCCTGTGCTGTGTCCTGTTCAGTCCAGTGGTGCTGTGTCCTGTGCTCTGTCCTTCTGAGTTCAGTGGTGCTGCTGGGTCCTGTGCTGTGTCCTGTTCAGTCCAGTGGTGCTGTGTCCTGTGCTCTGTCCTTCTAAGGGCATTGCTATTTCCCCATTATTCCCAAATTATAAAAAATTTCAAAAAAAGTTAAAAAAAAAATTACAAAAAAAAGTAATTAGAAAAAAAAAAAAAAAAATATCCCAAAACAATCCTGCAGTATAAGTCCATTGGTACTGCTATATTACAAACTTCACTGATTCTGCAGTATAAGTCCAGTGGTACTGCTATATTACAAAGTTCACTGATTCAGCAGTATAAGTCCAGTGGTACTGATATATTACAAAGTTCACTGATTCAGCAGTATAAGTCCAGTGGTACTGCTATATTACAAAGTTCACTGATTCAGCAGTATAATTCCAGTGGTACTGATATATTACAAAGTTCACTGATTCAGCAGTATAAGTCCAGTGGTACTGCTATATTACAAAGTTCACTGATTCAGCAGTATAAGTCCAGTGGTACTGCTATATTACAAAGTTCACTGATTCAGCAGTATAATTCCAGTGGTACTGCTATATTACAAAATTCACTGATTCAGCAGTATAAGTCCAGTGGTACTGCTATATTACAAAGTTCACTGATTCAGCAGTATAAGTCCAGTGGTACTGCTATTACAAAGTTCACTGATTCAGCAGTATAAGTCAAGTGGTACTGCTATATTACAAAGTTCACTGATTCAGCAGTATAAGTCCAATGGTACTGATATATTACAAAGTTCACTGATTCAGCAGTATAAGTCCAGTGGTACTGCTATATTACAAAGTTCACTGATTCAGCAGTATAAGTCCAGTGGTACTGCTATATTACAAAGTTCACTGATTCAGCAGTATAAGTCCAGTGGTACTGATATATTACAAAGTTCACTGATTCAGCAGTATAAGTCCAGTGGTACTGCTATTACAAAGTTCACTGATTCAGCAGTATAAGTCAAGTGGTACTGCTATATTACAAAGTTCACTGATTCAGCAGTATAAGTCCAGTGGTACTGCTATATTACAAAGTTCACTGATTCAGCAGTATAAGTCCAGTGGTACTGCTATATTACAAAGTTCACTGATTCAGCAGTATAATTCCAGTGGTACTGATATATTACAAAGTTCACTGATTCAGCAGTATAATTCCAGTGGTACTGATATATTACAAAGTTCACTGATTCAGCAGTATAAGTCCAGTGGTACTGCTATATTACAAAGTTCACTGATTCAGCAGTATAAGTACAGTGGTACTGCTATATTACAAAGTTCACTGATTCAGCAGTACAAGTCCAGTGGTACTGTTATATTACAAAGTTCACTGATTCAGCAGTATAAGTCCAGTGGTACTGCTATTACAAAGTTAACTGATTCAGCAGTATAAGTCAAGTGGTACTGCTATATTACAAACTTCACTGATTCAGCAGTATAAGTCCAGTGGTACTGCTATTACAAAGTTCACTGATTCAGCAGTATAAGTCCAGTGGTACTCTCCTGTGCCGCATATAATTTTTAAAGGCTTTGCCGAGTGTGTGTGGCTTAGGGGTACGCTCTCTTGTGCTACATATAACTTCCTCCTAATGCTGAAGCTGCTGCCACTAGTCATGACATAGACGATGAAATGCCATCAACGTCGTCTGGCAAGCCCGATGCCCAATCTCCTAGTACAGGGCATGTAAAATCCAAAAAGCCCAAGTTCTCAAAAAGTAGCAAAAAGAGAAACTTAAAATCATCTGAGGAGAAACGTAAAGTTGGCAATATGCCATTTACGACACGTAGTGGCAAGGAACGGCTTAGGCCCTGGCCCGTGTTCATGACTAGTGGTCCAGCTTCACCCAAGGATCTAAGCCCTCCTCCTCTCCCACCCTACAAAAAATTTAAGAGAGTTATGCTGTCAGCAACAACAACAAAACAGCAAAGAACTCTGCCTTCTAAACAGATGACATCGCAAATCCCCAAGGCGAGTCCAAGGGTGTTGGTGGTTGTGAAGCCTGACCTTCCCATCACTGTACGGGAAGAGGTGACTCCATCCAGCATTTGCAGCACACCCTCTGCATATGCTGGAAGGATCACTCACAGTCCAGTTACAGATTTGGCTAATGAAGGTGTGAATGTTGTACACCGGGAGGAGGATATTGATGTAGCTGGCGCTGAGGAGGATGTTGATGATTATGATGCAGACAGATACCAAATTGCCTTTCTCAATTTCTATTTATATTCTAGATTATATAACGGCTGAATAGTTTTCTATTTTACTCCTGGTGGAGAGGGGATCTGATGCAGACAGATACCAAACTGCCTTTGTCTATTTCTTTGTATATTTGAATTTCTAGTTCTACAGTCTATGCAGGCTGCTTTTTTTATATTCAACTACAAGTGTAGGGTGGGGGGGGGGGCATAGATAGCCACCAAAGTAACGTGGTCCATTTAATTTCACTTTCTAGCTCCACAGTCTGTGCAGCCTGCTTTTTTAATCTTCAAAGTATTTACAAGCCTTGCAATCTAAATTAACTAGAGGTAGTGACGTGCTAGAACTTCACCCTCTATATGCTGCAGAGAATGGTGGAGCATCAAAAGGCCATTCAAGTCTACACAGCCACCTACGACATAGGAAAAGGAGTCAAGCGCACTGGAGAATGATTTCCGTGTTGTGCAAGGTTCTGCAGCCATTTGAACTTGCCACACGAGAAGTCAGTTCCGACACTGCCAGCTTGAGTCAGGTGATTCCCCTGATCAGGCTTTTGCAGAAGCAGCTGGAGAAAGTGAGGGAGGAGCTGGTACACCATTGCGATTCCACCAAGCATGTAGCTCTTGTGGATGAAGCCCTTCGTACGCTTTGCCAGGATCCGAGGGTGGTCAGTCTTTTAAAGTCAGAGGAATACATTCTGCCCACCGTTCTCGATCCTCGGTTTAAAGCGTATGTTGTGTCTCTGTTTCCGGCGGACACAAGTCTACAGCGGTGCAAAGACCTGCTGGTCAGGAGATTGTCCTCTGAAGAGGACCGTGACATGCCACCAGCTCCACCTTCATTTTCATCACTGTTTGTGCAGTTCCAAAAAAGAGGAACTGCCATTTCTATTGCTACCTTCTTTCTTTCTGTATTTCCTGTGTCCTGTGGTCTGTTCTGCTAAGGGCATTGTTATTTCCAAGTTATCCAAAAGTTAAAAAAAAAAAAAATTATTTTTATAAAAAAAATTATAAAAAATTAATTTAAAAAAAATAAATAAAACATTTTCAAACAATAATTGGAAAAAAATATTACACAATTTTAAAAAATCTAGCTTGTACTGCTATTTAAAAGTCTAACTACGATCATTCACTGTTGCTGTACCCAAAAATAATAGGTACTGCTATTAAAGTACAGTCCAGTGGTACTCTCCTGTGCCGCAGATAATTTGTAAAAGCTTTGCCGAGAGTGTGTAGTTATGTATCACAGGTTTTAAGAAGAGGCACAACACTGACAACCTGTTAGAGAAACTGAGGGAAATAATCTCTCTGTGGCTCACCCCACTTAGACTCTCCTGGGGATTCGAATAACTGCCATTTCTATTACTACCTTCTTTCTTTCTCTATTTAAAAGAAACTAAATAACTGCCATTTCTAGTACTACCTTCTTTCTTTCTATATTTAAAACAAAAAAAAAACCTGTCATTTATATTACTACCTTCTTTCTTTCTCTATTTAAAAGAAGCTAAATAACTGCCATTTCTAGTACTACCTTCTTTCTTTCTCTATTTAAAAAATAAAAAATAACTACCATTTCTAGTACTACCTTCTTCCTTTCTATATTTAAAGCAAAAAAAAACCTGTCATTTCTATTACTACGTTAATTGTTTGTGCAGTCACAAAAAAGAGGAACTGCGCCCTTAACTGCTATGTTGGTTTTAGACGTCCATCCGGTGTCCGCCATCTGTTCCCTGGAATTCAGACCAGTTGAGTTTTTTTTTTATTATATTGTGGCCCCGGTATCAAATTGGGTACCGGGGCCACTCCACTACGCAGTCCAGATACTTTTTTGGTAAAATTCAGACCAGTTGAGTTTTTTTTTATTATATTGTGGCCCCGGTATCAAATTGGGTACCGGGGCCACTCCACTACGCAGTCCAGATACTTGTTTGGTGGAATTCAGACCAGTTGAGGGTTTTTTTATTATATTGTGGGGACCACTCCACTACGCAGTCCAGATACTTTTTTGGTAAAATTCAGACCAGTTGAGGTTTTTTTTATTATATTGTGGCCCCGGTATCAAATTGGGTACCGGGGCCACTCCACTACGCAGTCCAGATACTTTTTTGGTGGAATTCAGACCAGTTGAGTTTTTTTTTATTATATTGTGGGGACCACTCCACTACGCAGTCCAGATACTTTTTTGGTGGAATTCAGACCAGTTGAGTTTTTTTTTATTATATTGTGAGGGGACCACTCCACTACGCAGTCCAGATACTTTTTTGGTGGAATTCAGACCAGTTGAAGGGTTTTTTATTATATTGTGGGGACCACTCCACTACGCAGTCCAGATACTTGTTTGGTGGAATTCATACCAGTTGAGGTTTTTTTTTATTATATTGTGGGGACCACTCCACTACGCAGTCAAGATACTTTTTTGGTGGAATTCAGACCAGTTGAGGGTTTTTTTATTATATTGTGGGGACCACTCCACTATGCAGTCCAGATACTTTTTTGGTGGAATTCAGACCAGTTGAGGGTTTTTTTATTATATTGTGGGGACCACTCCACTACGCAGTCCAGATACTTTTTTGGTAAAATTCAGACCAGTTGAGGTTTTTTTTAATTATATTATGGCCCCGGTATCAAACTGGGTACCGGGGCCACTCCACTACGCAGTCCAGATACTTGTTTGGTGGAATTCAGACCAGTTGAGGTTTTTTTTATTATATTGTGGGGACCACTCCACTACGCAGTCCAGATACTTTTTTGGTGGAATTCAGACCAGTTGAGGTTTTTTTTTATTATATTGTGGGGACCACTCCACTACGCAGTCCAGATACTTTTTTGGTGGAATTCAGACCAGTTGAAGGATTTTTTTATTATATTGTGGGGACCACTCCATTACGCAGTCCAGATACTTGTTTGGTGGAATTCATACCAGTTGAGTTTTTTTTTTATTATATTGTGGGGACCACTCCACTACGCAGTCAAGATACTTTTTTGGTAAAATTCAGACCAGTTGAGTTTTTTTTAAATTATATTATGGCCCCGGTCTCAAATTGGGTACCGGGGCCACTCCACTACGCAGTCCAGATACTTGTTTGGTGGAATTCAGACCAGTTGAGGGTTTTTTTATTATATTGTGGGGACCACTCCACTACGCAGTCCAGATACTTTTTTGGTGGAATTCAGACCAGTTGAGGGTTTTTTTATTATATTGTGGGGACCACTCCACTACGCAGTCCAGATACTTTTTTGGTGGAATTCAGACCAGTTGAAGGGTTTTTTATTATATTGTGGGGACCACTCCACTACGCAGTCCAGATACTTGTTTGGTGGAATTCATACCAGTTGAGGTTTTTTTTTATTATATTGTGGGGACCATTCCACTACGCAGTCAAGATACTTTTTTGGTGGAATTCAGACCAGTTGAGGGTTTTTTTATTATATTGTGGGGACCACTCCACTATGCAGTCCAGATACTTTTTTGGTGGAATTCAGACCAGTTGAGGGTTTTTTTATTATATTGTGGGGACCACTCCACTACGCAGTCCAGATACTTTTTTGTTAAAATTCAGACCAGTTGAGTTTTTTTTTAATTATATTATGGCCCCGGTATCAAATTGGGTACCGGGGCCACTCCACTACGCAGTCCAGATACTTGTTTGGTGGAATTCAGACCAGTTGAGGGTTTTTTTATTATATTGTGGGGACCACTCCACTACGCAGTACAGATACTTTTTTGGTGGAATTCAGACCAGTTGAGGGTTTTTTTATTATATTGTGGGGACCACTCCACTACGCAGTCCAGATACTTTTTTGGTGGAATTCAGACCAGTTGAGGTTTTTTTTATTATATTGTGGGGACCACTCCACTACGCAGTCCAGATACTTTTTTGGTGGAATTGAGAGCAGTTGAGGGTGATATATTGTGGCCCCGGTACAAAATTGTGTACCGGGACCACTGCACTATGCAGTCCAGAAAGCTACCTCGGTGAAACGTTTTGGACTAAAAACAATATTGTGAGGTGTGAGGTGTTCAGAATAGACTGGGAATTAGTGGAAATGATTGCTAATGAATGTTATTGAGGTTAATAATAGCGTAGGAGTGAAAATAAACCAAAAAAACTTGATTTTAACACTTTTTATGTTTTTTTCAAAATAAATCCGAATCCAAAACCTTAAATCCAAACCAAAACCTTTCGTCAGGTGTTTTGCGAAACAAATCCGAACCCAAAACCTCAAGCAAATCCGAATCCAAAACACAAAACACGAGACACCAAAAGTGGCCGGTGCACATCCCTATTTATAACACTTTGTTGCATAGCTTTTGAAAACATCATACCAGGCCTCCCAACATGTCTGTCCCCACCAGCTGGACAGGGGGCACGGCCACGGTACTCTAGTCTGACCATTACATGCCTCCCTACCCCAACATTCCTACCCATGAGACAAACATGTTTCGGGGCGGGACAGTAGGACAGAAACCTAAAATTAGGACTGTCACGCTGAAATCAGGATAGTTGGCATGTATGCCATGCTCATTACACATCTGTAGTTTTCCCCTTTAAAAGATCAATGGGAATCTTCTTTTTTGCAGTTGTACAAATGGACATGTCAGTTAAGTAATGTGAATAGATGGCTGCAACTTCATATAATATTGTTGCTAATAACTTAAATACTATGAGCTGGAGGGGTCAATACTCAATCAGCCGATCAGAAACGGCTAGTTAGTACTGATTTCATTGTCTATTGTTATTCCAGTACTCCAGCACTCATAAATATGTCTTCTGAAAGGCATATTTGCTGATGCGTCCACTAATTGTGTTGCATTTACATGAAAAGGCCTTTACTATACTCAGCCTGCACTTTCTCATCCCTGCTTCACTTTTCAGGCATAAGGAGAAAACACCAATATGCAAAAAAAATATGTATACAGACACATGCAAAAGCAAACACATTTTAGTGTGCATGCACAGTATGGAAATGCAGCAGTGCTTGTTGAAAAAAAATATAATTAAAAATAGTAAAACTAGTTAAAAAAAGGTTAAACTAGTCCTCAGGTGTAATAAAAAAAACAACCACATATCCTGCACATTATTAGGGAGGAGAGAGGGGGACGGAGGTCACCATTCTAGACACCATCTACCATGCTTGACAAGATTAGAGGAAAAAGCGGCAGTGTGATAGGTGCCCTAATAATGATAGCTGGAAGTGGTAAGCAATGCCACCCTTAGAGTCCCTGTGTAATAAAATAGAGTTCTCATAAGGCCCCTGTTAATTATATATGAGTCAATAAAAATGTTGTACTTTTAATTTAATAAATAGCACAGTCTAATCTTTAATTGCATTGAAAAAAATGTATGTAGTTAACTTCCGCCTCATGTTTAACCTGCTCCATCCACTTGTTTCCTACCACCCAGTCATCTCAGTTTGCTCCCTGCCCCACTAGTATGTTAACTTTCACAAGCTGGACCCTTTCTTTCTCGTGTTATGTTCATCTTTTCGCTACCAATAAATATTGTCCGCTGCAATTGCTGTGGTTCCAAAGCACATAGGTTCTATTCGCAAAGTATATTAAAAGGCAAAGTTTGGTGTGCATAAGCATGCGCCTGCCAGCACTGATACAAGCTTCCGTGAGAATACTCTGGGGTCCAAAACACAGAGCTCAATAATTTATACACTGTACAGTTGTAAAAGTAGTGTCATCACAGAGATATACAGTTACAGTTGTAAGATCTTCATCCATAGTTCAAAGGTTCTTGCATTCTCAGGTACTTGATGTGGCAATGGTGAATTCCTCTGCTGATTGTTCAAACTGCCAGGTGTCCTTTCCTCAGGCTCCCGCCTCCAGACTTGTATAAACTGTTTTTTATGACACCTGTGTACTGGTTATTTGGTGTATGAAATAGTGATATTATTTATAACTATTGTTCGCAAGGTGCGAATGCTACACATGTAACCCCGGAAACTTACTCATGAAATTGCGAGCAGATTGATACCAAACTCAATGTAATTCAGATGTCAGAAACATTATTTAGCTTTTCTCCCACATTATATTTTATATGAAAAAGATTGTAAAATATATTAAACACACTTAAATGTTATTATATACATTACATTGCGTATGATTTGCATCACAACTGATTGTAGTCTACAGGAATTATTAATTTATCTCCTTTATCCAATTATTCCACTTCCACACTCGTATCTCCTGTCCTCACCTCATTCTCCTTATGAAAGGTCCTTTTTTTTTATTTTGTGCTCTGTAGCTACTGATGTAATTGCTATTTTCTCAAACTGATGCAATTGTTTGTTCTATTGCTTCTATATGTATTAATATGATGTAACTCGTACGCTTATGGTGCTGCAAAATATGTTACACCTTATAATTTAACATTGATGATGATGAAATTACCTAGTATTTTCCAGTTTAACAAGTAACAAGCAAAAGGTTCGGTTTTGTGGGGGCCCAAACAAATCAAGCACTTCATCCACAAAAGTGGCAGTCCCAGTCACTGAAGTGTTTGGTTTGTTAAACTATATGCATGTCCTTTTTAAAATATGGATGGTTGGGTGGGCCCAAGAACAATTCCATCTTGCACTATTTAACATTATGGCCTTGGTCTATCATCATCTGTTAAATATCTACTGATGCAGCTGTCCATCTAATGACCTCTTATTCTTACTGTCTCTTCAACATCCATGAGGCATGCTGTCTAACTTCAAAATAAACTTTGAATGGTCTTTCACCGACTGTCCATTTAACTATGAATATGTGGACACGCGTTAATGGTCAAACAAAAGACTACATGACCGTTATAGCTTACTGGGCATCTGTATTGCTGTCAGCAGCAGCAGCACTGGAAAACTCGCTGTGGATCTGTAATTGTATGAACTTGGTGCAGGATTTTGTTTTGAAGCAGAGGGATGGTCACTGTAATTGTATGACATAGTGACTCCAAAAGGTCCAGATGGCGGATACATCTGTGTCTGAATATGATTGGGGAAGTTGGCATATGGCTGATGACTGATTGTAAGGATTGGTCTGCAGTGCACTGTAAGACACTCCCTGATATCCTTGAGACAGTAAGTATTGCTGCCATTTTTTATACCATGAGTATAATGAATAGTGCCAAGGATTAGCAGGTACTGGGCATATGGGCTGCTCATCAGTGGCATTAGCTGGCTATTCCAGTTGGGAGGTTTAGGTTGCAACAGCACAATCTGAATAGAACTTTACATGATGCTTTTTACCGTTCAATATATAGTGTGCTTGGTTTTTCACCATTTTCTTCTGGGTGCAGCCCATCTTCGTCTAAATGTCTACTGATGTAGTTGTCAGTCTAACGACCTCTTATATTTTAAAAAAAATCCAGTGTGTTTTTATTGTTTTTCAAACTAAACATACGCCCAAAAATATATGTAAAAAATCAGTCATAACAACAACTGCCAACAAACGTGCATCACACTATAGATGAAAGACATAACAGTGTAGTCATACTGCATAACAAAGACAATGCCTCTGAAATCGGGATGACCAGGATATAGACAACAACCTGACTAAAGTTTAGAGGATCTGAGGTCCAATTTGCATATAATAAGAATAATTATGCATGAAAAATCCAGAAATGTGTCTAATGACCTCTTATTCTTGCTGCCTCTTCACTTTCTATGAGGCATGCGTGGTCTTTCACCATTTTTGTTCTGGGTGCAGCCCACCTTTGTTTATCTACTTGTTGAAATTGTCACAGATTTTAGCCTGCCAGCTAGCTCGTTGCAACCCTATGGCCAAAATTTGTGAAAATTTTGACAGTTAGGAAGAGATCATTAGAAAAGAGGCTGTAAATGGATGTTAGTGTTATAAATTATAATGTAGAAACAAAAACAGTTAAAAAAATCACCAAATTTTGTATATTTTTCACAATTGTTAATGAAATCCAGATCCAAAATCGAAACACATACAGATTTTTGGCCAAAATCAGAACTAAAACCGAAACATGAAGATTGTTTTAGAACCAGAACATGGGGGGTCTGCGCACATCTGATATACAGTATATTTATTTAATAATTTTATCACACAAATGGCAACTTTTAGATAACAATGATTAATAACATAAAACTCCTATCTATGCACTTCATTGTTCATTATAGTGTAGTTCACTACTAGCTGCTCTCTACTCTCTTCATGTTTCCTTTATGTAGCACTGCCTATTGTTTTTGACTGCATTTTATTGTTTCCATTACTTTATTGTTCATTATAGTGTGGTTCACTACTAGTTGTTCACTACACTCTTCCTGTTTCCTCTGCACCTAACTCCATCTCTATCTCCTGTCCACGCTCATATTCCAGTCTCCCATCATGTCCTACACGCATCCTCTCCCCCAGCCCAGTCCCCTGCCCCATTTTCTACTCTCCCCCACGCTCCAGCAACCCTGCTAATGAAATCCACATTTCCTTTTCTCCTTTGCCCTCTGGAACACCAGAACCATCTGTAATAAACTGCCCGCTATCCATGACCTTTTCATCTCCAACTCCCTTAACCTTTTTGTCATCTCTGAAACCTTGCTCTCCTCTTCTGCCTCTCCTGTCACTCTCTCCCATGGGGGCCTTTCCTTCACCCACGCCTCCAGACCAAATGACCGTCCAAGTAGTGGTGTGGGCCTACTTCTATACCCTAACTGTACATTTCAGGTTATTCCCACTATGTCTTCCCTCTCATTCTCCTCCTTCGAAGACCACTCCATCCGCCTCTTCTCCCCATCCAGCTCCGTGTCTCTGTCATCTAGCGTCCCCCTGGCCCCGCGTCACTCTCTCTCGACAATTTTGCAGCATGGCTTCCCCACTACATTTCCTCTGACTTTCCTTCCATCTTACTAGGAGATCTTAACATCCCCACTGACCCAGCCTCCATCAAACTTCTCGCTATTTCTTCCTCCTTTGGTCTTAATCAGTGGACCCCTTCCCCCACCCACTGTCTTGGTCACTCCCTTGGCCTTGTTTTCTCTCATCTATGTGATCTCTCTGATTCCTCTAACTCTCCCTTCCTTCTCTCTGACCACCATCTCCTCTCTTTCACTCTGTACTCCTCCCCTGCGCTTGCTCTGCCTAAAACTATACTCACTAGGCACAGTCTTAACAAGTCTTCATTCTCCTCCTCTCTTGTTACTCTCCTCTCCACTTCCCTCCCCTCCACTCTTCCCACCCTGGCATGCTCTGACCAAGCGACCTCCCTCTACAACCAATCCCTCACCACTGCCCTGGACGCTGTTGCCCCCGCCTCTTCTGTTTGTTGTCGCCACTTGCTACCACAATTTTGCCATTCTAAATTCACCTGTTTCCTTCAAAAGTGCACTCGTGCTGCTGAGCGCCTCTGGAAGAAATCTTGCTCCCTGGCCAACTTCCTTCAATTCAGATTTATCCTCTCCATCTACAGTTCCACCCTCACCCTCGGCAAACAATCCTGCTTTAAGTCCCTCATTTCTTCTCAGTCCTCCAGTCCCCGCCACCTCTTTACTACGTCACTCTCCACTGGCATTGTCCCCTCTTCCTTTAAACATGCCCTTAGCCCTCCCATTCTGAAAAAAAAAACAATCTTGACCCCCACTTCACTTGGTAACTACCGCCCTATCTCACTTTTTCCCTTTGCCTCTAAACTACTGGAGAGGATAGTCTGTAACCGCCTCACTAGGCACCTTTTGGACAACTCCCTCCTTGACCCTCTCCAATCTGGCTTTCACCCCCTCCAATCCACTGAAACCACCCTGGCCGAAGTTACTAATGACCTCATCTATCTCGGCTAAATCTAAGGGCCACTTCTCCCTTCTCGTCCTCCTGGACCTCTCAACAGCCTTCGACACTGTCGACCACCCCCTCTTGCTGCAGACCCTTCTTTCTCTCGGTATCTCTGGCTCTGTCCTTGCTTTGTTCACCTCTTATCTCGCCAACCGCTCCTTCTCTGTATCCATTTCTGGTTCATTTCCCCCCGCCCTCCCTGTAGGAGTTCTTCAGGGCTCGGTTCTTGGACCACTACTCTTTTCACTCTACACCACTTCCTGGGTGATCTCATCACCTCTTTTGGTCTCCAATATCACCTCGAAAATGATGACATTCAACTTTATGGGGAAAAAGTATTAACTTCCGATTTTTGCTAGTCGCCACTGTTCAGTGAGTTTGCAGTGAAAATTTAAAGCGGCATTGACTTTAAAGGCAAAACAAAGCGACTTGCAAGAATCAGAAGTTAATACATTTACCCATACATCTCTACTCCAGATATTTCCCCCCTGCTCCACTCTCATGTATCAGACTGCCTTTCCGCCATCTCCTCTTGGATATCTTCACGTTTTCTCAAAATTAATATTGCCAAAAATGATCTCATTGTGTTCCCTCCTTCTAGATAATTTTCCCTCCTTATAGATCTGCTTCCCATCTTGATCTCTCTATCACTGTTAACAATACCACAATCTCATCTCTTCCCCAACTCCGATGCCTGGGCGTCACCCTTGACTCCTCCCTCTCTTTTGCCCCCCACATTCAATCTCTCACCCAATCCTGTCGCCTCCAACTCTGCAATATCACCAGCATCCAGTCCTTCCTATCTCAGGATGCCACTTAAACCATTATCCACACACTCATCATTTCCAATCTTGACTACTGTAACCTTCTCTCTGGTCTCCCACTCTCCCACCTGGCTTCTCCTTAGGTCTTTTCTTAACGCTGCTGCTAGACTCATCTTCCTTTCCCGCCGCTCCTCTTCTGCCTTCCCTTTCTGCTTTTCCCTACACTGGCTTCCTTACCCCTACAGAATTCTATTCAAACTCCTCACCCTCACCTACAAGGCCCTCTCCCATTCCACTGCCCCTTATATCTCCAACCTCCTCCTTACTCAGACCCCATCCCGTTCCTTGCAATCGGCCAATGATGGTCAAACTCTCCTCTAGTCTAATCACCTCATCCCACTCCAGAATTCAAGATTTCTCTCTGGCTGCCCCCTCCACTGGATCTACCATCTTCGCTCCATCCGACTGTCCCCTAATTTTTGCATCTTTAATCAGGCACTTAAAACTAACTTCTTCTTCAAAGCCTATCAGTCATCCACCTAACCTGCTCTCCATGCCTGATTTCCTCATCTCTCTCTTCCCCTGTCCCGCCTCTCGCTTCTCATGCTATTGATCCCCTCTGACCCCCCATTGTGCTTCCTGTCTGTTTGCCCTCCCTTTAGGATGTAAGCTCTCACGAGCAGGGCCCTCGTCCCTCCTGTCTTTCTACCTGTTCTTCTGCTCCATCTTCAACGTGCAAGCTATGTTTGGACCATTGAAGTCCTGGTATTTTTTGTTTATTGATCTGTATGTTTTTACCCTTATGGTCCACTTGTTCTTCCTCTGTTAACCATAGTTACCTGCCAGGAAACGCGTGAAGTCAGGATTTCTTTGCACAAAAATGGCTTCACAGGCAAGGATATTGCTGCTAGTAAGATTGCACCTAAATCAACCATTTATCGGATCATCAAGAACTTCAAAGAGAAAGGTTCAATAGTTGTGAAGAAGGCTTCAGGCAGGTGTGAGTGCATCAGTATGCACAGTGAGGCGAAGACTTTTGGAGCACGGCCTGGTGTCAAGAAGGCCAGCAAAGAAGCTACTTCTCTCCAGGAAAAACATCAGGGACAAACTGATATTCTGCAAAAGATACAGGGATTGGACTGCTGAAGACTGTGGTAAAGTCATTTTCCCTAATGCATCCCCCAGATTGTTTGGGGCATTTGGAAAAAGGCTGGTCCGGAGAAAAAATTGTGAGCGCTACTATCAGTTCTGTGCCATGCAAACAGTAAAGCATCCTGAGACCATTCATGTGTCAGGTTGCGTCTCAGCCAAGCGAGTGGGCTCACTCACAATTTTGCCTAAGAACACAGGCATGAATATAGAATGGTACCAAAACATCCACCAAGAGCAACTTCTCCCAACCATCCAAGAACAGTTTGGTGAGGAACAATGCCTTTTCCAGCATGATGGAGCACCTTGCCATAAGGCAAAAGTGATCACTAAGTGGGTCGGGATCAAAACATTGAAATTTTGGATCATGGCCAGGAAACTCCCCAGTGTCACGAATCAGTGTCTTAGCCCTGTTTACACCACTCAGCGGTACCATATTACCGTACATCTTCCTCCTGGTCGTATGCAGCATTTTATCCTTGTACAACAGTGACTTCTGTCTGCAGCACTGGAGGCTGCCATCTTGGGTGAGACATTTGCTAAACTTCCTGCTAAGTCTGAACACCTGATTCCATTCTCCAATTGGCTTCCTCTACAGACTATAAGAGTGCCCTCCTACACTCAGCAAGTTGCCAGTGCAACACTTTCTAGTTCCTGGTTCCAGATCTACAGTGGATGTTGTTTTGTTGCTCCAAACTACTTGCTGAATACAGGGATCTACCCTTCATGTGTACTCCACTTCATCCGGATTACTGCTTCTATTCTCCCGCTGTGTACAGGTCTCCACCATTACCTCTGAGTGAATTCAACTTCAACCTGCTGCTGTATTATGGACCTCTCTCAGTGAGTTCAACCTCTTCTGTTGCTAGTACATGAACTCCAAACCTTTTAACCATTCGTGTGAATTCATCTTCATCTATCACTATTACATGAACTGCAAACCATTAACCACTCGTGTGAATTCAACTTCATCTATTGCTGTTACATGAATTACAACCATTAACCATTTGTGCGAATTCAGCTTCAATCTACTGCTGAAATAAATACCTTAGTAGTTATACCTCGTATGGATTCACCTTCTTTGCACCTGCAAGCAAGCTCTATGAGCAAGACATTTATCCAGCCCCCCCAGGTTCCAATACACTCCTGCCACAGCTAGTCCCTGGGGTCCGAGACGGATCCCAGAAACCCTATTGTCGTGACACCCAGATCTTAATCCCATTGAGAACTTGTGGTCAATCCTCAAGAGGAGGGTGGACAAACAAAAACCTGCAAAGAAGAAGAAGAAGAATGGGCAGCCATCATTCAGTATGTGGCCCAGAAGTTGATTGACAGCATGCCAGGGCGAATTGCAAAGGTCTTCAAAAAGAAGGGTCAACACTGCAAATATTGACTCTTTGCATAAACTTAATGTAATTGTCAATAAAAGCCGTTGACACTTATGAAATGCTTGTAATTTTACAATAGCAACATCTGACAAAAAAAAAATACTTGTCATTCTCAAAACTTTTGCCCATGACTGTACATTAAACAAAAATATGAGAAATATCATATGTTGATCAGGTGCAGTTCTTAATTACTGACATATAAGTATATCAGAGCAAAGGGAGTGTAACCGCACTAGGTCTATAACCAAATATCCCGTAATAGCCGTTATAATAAATATAATCAGTGTGTCAGCAAAAACAGGCTGGGTGGTGCACCCTATAACCGCAATGAAGTAGTTGCACAAAAAAAGGAGATAGGACAGAGGTTATGTACCGGGGCACTCAAGGATAGTTGGTTAGAATAAATCTAAATATAAAATATAAATTTTTTATTGGTATACATTAAAACAAACTCAACCTAGCAAGGTAAAGCTACGCGAAATATTAAAAAAGAACAAAGACAGTGATTTAAAAGTTGCAAATCAACTGCAACAATCACTCTGTGATCAATATTAAGGACTGATAGATCATATAATAGAAAATGTATGAATCAGAGGGCAAATATTTGGGCAGAACTAATAATGCTAGTAGTGACTGAAATGTCCCCTATAGGTTATAATATAATCAATAACATGAACGGGAAAATCTCCTTTATAACACCTATAGGAACATAATGCACTTGTTCAAGTATAGTAAGATGGAAATCTCATATGTTAAAATAGAAATATATGTGAGATTAGTAGGTGAGTGCTGCAGTAAATCACACTCACTGGCTAGATAACAGAATGGTAACGCTGTAAACCAAATTACTGTACTCTGCCTCTAAAGATAGACCCTATTAACAGTGTGATATAATGGTCTTGACTGTTAACAGACTGAGTCTGATAGAACAAGGGAATCACCCATAGACACTGTAATTAGTGAAACAGATACTGGTAGTCTATCAGATTGCTAATATATCTTGTAAGCCCTCTGATCCTAAATAAGTAGAAGCGCTAATCGCTATTATATCTCAGGAACCCCACACATGATTAGTCTCAATTGTATTGTGATAAGTCTGTGAGGATCAAACAATAAAGAGCGCTATCTACATAATAAGATCACACAGAGCGAACGCCAACGCGCGTTTCGCTTAATTAGCTTTCTCAAGGCCTTGAGAAAGCTAATTAAGCGAAACGCGCGTTGGCGTTCGCTCTGTGTGATCTTATTATGTAGATAGCGCTCTTTATTGTTTGATCCTCACAGACTTATCACAATACAATTGAGACTAATCATGTGTGGGGTTCCTGAGATATAATAGCGATTAGCGCTTCTACTTATTTAGGATCAGAGGGCTTACAAGATATATTAGCAATCTGATAGACTACCAGTATCTGTTTCACTAATTACAGTGTCTATGGGTGATTCCCTTGTTCTATCAGACTCAGTCTGTTAACAGTCAAGACCATTATATCACACTGTTAATAGGGTCTATCTTTAGAGGCAGAGTACAGTAATTTGGTTTACAGCGTTACCATTCTGTTATCTAGCCAGTGAGTGTGATTTACTGCAGCACTCACCTACTAATCTCACATATATTTCTATTTTAACATATGAGATTTCCATCTTACTATACTTGAACAAGTGCATTATGTTCCTATAGGTGTTATAAAGGAGATTTTCCCGTTCATGTTATTGATTATATTATAACCTATAGGGGACATTTCAGTCACTACTAGCATTATTAGTTCTGCCCAAATATTTGCCCTCTGATTCATACATTTTCTATTATATGATCTATCAGTCCTTAATATTGATCACAGAGTGATTGTTGCAGTTGATTTGCAACTTTTAAATCACTGTCTTTGTTCTTTTTTAATATTTCGCGTAGCTTTACCTTGCTAGGTTGAGTTTGTTTTAATGTATACCAATAAAAAATTTATATTTTATATTTAGATTTATTCTAACCAACTATCCTTGAGTGCCCCGGTACATAACCTCTGTCCTATCTCCTTTTTTTGTGCATATAAGTATATCAATAAAGCATTAGCTTATTTGATGAGTTGTATTCATAAATAACCATTCCACCAAATGTCTAAAATGATGCCAATTGGAAATAATGACAAACTTTCTATTGGTGTCCCCAGTGCACTTTAATAAATGCACTCTATTGCAGCAATGGTAAAACAGAGCAGTGCAGTGGAGGCTGGATGTAACAGTGGAAACAGTTAAGATGGTATCGGGAATGTACATGGTCAGCAGAAACACTGGTATGATAGCAAGAGTGATGATCACAGGTACTAGAGCAAACAATGCAGGGTACTGGATGAACAGGTAAGTAAACAGTCTCTTGCGTATTTAGACTGTTGTCTAACTATGCAAGAGACTGTATCATCATCATCACCATTTATTTATATAGCATGTATACAATTTCACAGTATGTATTGCTAGTGAAGGGACAAATGCATCATTTACTGAAAGGAAATCCAATGGTAAGTGCTGGCAGAAACTCATAAAATCAGTGATTTGCTGGCTGAGCAGATGAGCTGAAGATCATGAATACTAGAGTTAGGCAAGAACTGGAGAAAATCCACAAAGGCGACTGAAGGAAAGCTGGAAAGATACCTGCTCACAGAAAGACAATCTATGCTCTATAAAAGCCTGCAGATCTAGGATTATAAGGAAGTCCAGCAGGTGTAACTCATTTTAACTAGAGAAGAATGAATGAACTCCTCAGTGACTAAACTAGACCACAATCCACAGTTAACTTGGCTGAACAAAAAGGGCAGTTATAACACAGAGGGTTTGATGTAGAGTTGGACGCAAGTCCAACTGATGAGTGCAAAAAGCACTTTTGACTAAGGATCCGTCTCAGTTTGCACTCCGACTGAAGGATCTCCCCCTTGTACCTTTCTGCGCTTAGAAAAGTGGAACGGGAAAGTTATTGGGCGAGCCTAGCAATGTAAAGGTGTGCTAACTTGAGTTAAAAAGAGCTGCAGGTAGGTCTATCGTTTGCATGTACTTTCTCCTGGTGCAACAGATTTTGCAATATTAAAAAAAAAAAAAGTAAAAAATATTTAAATTAAAAAAAAAAAGTGTGCAGCCCCTCTCAAACAGCTTAACCAACTCTAGTGGCGGTTGGGGGAGGGGGCGGGGGTGTTTGGGGGGAGTTAACATTAATTGATTTATTCTTTTATCCGCTTTACAGGGCCACGGTGATTAATACATTTAAGCATATCATGCACACCGACCCATAAGGCAGATATAGAGGTGTGTTTGTGCAATTTGCAGAGTATCTTTTATATCCGGGCAACTTGGAATACTGTTTAAATTACGGGATGTAATTTTCACTTACATTTTCAGTTTAAAATTGCATCCACTCTACATCACGCCCAGAGTTGTGATACATTGTTTGGAATTAGTTGGCAGGGATTATTACAGCAAATAGTGGCTGCTTTGCTTAATCTCTGCATGGTACTTTGGTACAATTACATTTGAGTCACAATCTGTTAATTATATTGTATTGTGTGTATATTGTGACATAACTGACTTATAGCTGAACCAGAGGCTTTAACTGTTTTATGGGTGTTTAACATATTGATGTCATAAAATGTGTTTTATCTTGAAATCTATCTCTGCTTTTCTTATGAGCAGTTAGTATAACATTAAAATATTGTTTTGTTGGTTAATTATAAGAGTATTAGAGATGGATGTAATTGTCCATTTTTGTTTACTTATTATGGCGATAAGAGTAACATGATCAAAACATACTCGCAATATCATTATATGTATCCAATGTATTTTGTATCTATGTTATCTACACTGTATATACAAGTTTGTGTTTTCATTTCTGGTCTTTTCCTCCCAGGAAAAAGAAAATAAACAAGCTGATATATATACAATATGTAACTCAATGTAACTAAATCAAAATGGTGGTAAAACAAAAAGAAATCCAATTAAATTACATTATAAATGTAAATAAATGTGAAAAGAAGTTAGGCAAGACGCTTTTTCAAGGGTACAACTTAAAGATGATATACGACATGATACATGCACAATACTATTTATTTGATTAATTTAACAGTTTGATAAAAAATAAAATAAATAATAATAAATTAAAGGTTTAATAAAAAAAAATCAGTTAAACCTCACAATACTGATGAAGAAGTTGTGGTTTAATGACTCGATATACGCACCACGCCCCCAGACTTGGCAGCGTGATCTCCCTACCTTGATCTCCCAAAGGGTAGATTGAAGTTTTTGGCAAGTATAAGATAGGACCCTGGCTGGAATCAAACACATGACCCCAGCACTGTGAAACAGCAATACTACTCAGTGTGCCACAATGCTGCCACACTTCCGCTAAGAAATATTTGGCACCAGATTCTTTCAGTGAGAAGTGTTTGAAAGGCAGACATTGCTGCCACAATTATTGTTGCTGTGGTATTGATGAAATTGCAAAGCTAAATAGGAGAGCCATGCTTAACTTATACAGGTAGTGACATACATTTCTTCTCCTACATAGCCAGGAAGGTGGAATGAGACATGAACTGGCTACCTTGTACTTTTATATGGTTTTGGTAATGTGATTGTGACAGTTTTGTGGCTATTGTCTCATTTTTGTAAACTGTAGTGTGAGTGGTCTGATCCTACATGGAAAGGTATTTTATTGACTTGATTTTGTCCAAGTCAGACCTAATTAGAGAATTGAGACTCTGAGACAGGGTTACATGTTAATGACAAATTGAAGCTGAATAGGGTCACAGGAAAATATCATATCATAATTTCTCCAATATCATACTTACCGGAGGCATGTGTTGTATGCAGATGAAGGGAAACTTATGACCTGTTGTGTGGAGGTAATATCATGTTTGTAAGCCCAACTGGTGAAAAGCTGGGACAGGGTACTTAAAGCCTGACTTAGAAGCTGTGTCCACAGAGGTCATAAAACCCTAATTTGCATTTATACAGACCTTTTAGTTCTGACATTACAGGAAGGGGGGCTGTGGGCCCTTCAGCTTGGTTTTAAAACTGCACTGTGACTCTAAGTATTTGTTCACTTTTGGGAGTCAATCTGATATTGTAGTGTCCCATTTTTTTGCTTCTCCCAGCACCAGAAACTTGATTATACAAGAGTTTTATCAACTCTATTTATCCTTTTTATTTTATAACAAACCATTGCATTATATCTTTTTGTGTCATTTTATTACTTGTTATATCTTAAGCATTGTGGATGTATTTTCCATATTAAATTACACTCAATAAGTTAGTCTCTGTGTTCTTACGAATTCATGCGACAGTTTGGTCAAAACGCTACATAATTGAAAATGGGGAAGAACATTGAGGTTTATGTTAACTCTGATTAAAGTAAATTGTGCTAGATTAGTTCTAAAGTAGAACCTATGGCTTTCTAAATAAGTGTCCGCTCTTCATAAAAAAATCTTCGTGGTGGCATAGTTGGTACAGTAAAGCTAGTGTGTGACATAGATGGAGAAGGATTTAATCATTTTAGTCAGACCAGGTGGTTGTTTTTGATTAACCCTTTGTCACACACACATCACGCTGGCTCAGGTGAGTGCTGTTCGTGACAGCACCTCTATGGGGGTTCGAGTAAATATGAGCGGAGACCCCTAACAGGTGCCTATATTGGCTTCATTAAATAGTTGGCATCTAATATTGATTTTTGCAATTAGTACTGAATAGCTTTTATAGTAGGTAAGGTACACAGTGAAATGTTTAATGCTGCCAATTAAAAGACTATGAATGGAGCTTATGAAATTTGTTGCATATGTGCACAATTTCATTATCATCTATGGAAAAGGAAATAGTAGTGTAGAGTAGGCATTTTGATCTATATCCATTCATTTCTTAGTGTGGTCTACCCTCTTGGTTACATCTACATGTACTTTCTCTAATCAGCAGCATCTTTATTTTACATTTTCATGACTTCAAGTTCTGGGTAGTCAGGTTAGATACTGTGAACTGTGTCTGTTTTCACTGACCTCATTTTTTAATTTTTACTGATCCTTTGCCCTAGTTTTTGGCTGTAGACTGAGTCCATAACTTGCTAAAATAGCCTACAAATCCATGCACTGTGGAGTCATGTAATACGCTGCTTAACATTGATTCTTTTTTTATTATTTCACACAGAGAAAATACATTTATATAATCTTACAAACCCCCTAATTTTCAGAATGCATCAGTTTTTTTCTCTTACTTTTATTAATAACAGCAACATTCTTTGTGTCAGAGGAAAGGTGATCAGTGAGCTGTACTCAGGGTCAGTGGAACACGGTAAGCCTGGAAAGTGTGGCAGGAGAAGGGATACGCATGTCCAATTCTGGCAGGGAGGGCGCTGGATACTCCATCGCTGGCCCTGGCTTTACTGTTATCCTTGATATAGAATCGAAGCTTAGGGCCCTGAAAAATGTCCAAATGACAGTAACATTCTTAGTTCCCACTGTTGCTTTATACTATTGCTCACTCTGCTGATAACACCACAATATTGATCATTTATATGATTTCCAGAAACAATGTATATTTTTACCTTTTTATGCTTTTATTGATAGCAAGCATATCATACAGAAATGTAGTATTGTTCAGCAAAATGATAGTGTACACATTTTATTTACACAAGTTATGATATATATGGCAATTAACTGATTATTTTTCCCCCCATTAAGATTTATGTTCATTTGAAGGAAGGAAGTGGCACAGATGGTCTTGACACTTTGAAGTACAAACCCCAGCTGCACAGCATGGTAGCCAAAAACTTGTGTCAGAATTCATCTGGAAAAAATTACATCATATTTACTGGACCGAGCATCACAAGCCTGAATCTATTTGAAGAGTTTGAAAAGCAAGGTATGTAACATTCTAATTTTTACAATTATGCTTTCGTTATAGAAAGTTATTTTGTGGAGAGATCAGTTACAAATTAGTCTATGGCTAGTAGAAGGTATATAAAACTAAACAGTAACAGGAATAGAAAACCAAACCATAATCTGGAGATGAATAAAGAAAACAGGGCCAGAATCTTATGATTTGTCTTATCTGAACGTCACCACATTATGATGGCTTGTGATTTTTTTAAATGAATATCATCAGAATCTGCTAAAAAGAATAGAAAATCTCACTGGATTGTGTCTTGGCTTTGATATCACCAGATTATGGCTTCAGTTATAGAACACTGAGCCAGAATGTGGGTACAACACCATGGACAATAGCATAGACAATATGAAGCAGCTATCTTTTATAAGCCTTTCAATACATGATACCTAATGTTTCTCTGGG
The DNA here is from genome assembly GCF_038048845.1 of Mixophyes fleayi. Lineage (NCBI taxonomy): Eukaryota > Metazoa > Chordata > Amphibia > Anura > Limnodynastidae > Mixophyes > Mixophyes fleayi. The sequence continues at coordinate 255,249,641 of NC_134404.1, read as the reverse complement.
CCACTCACTGACTGCCACCACGGAAAGCCCACTCACATCTTCAACACACACATACATAGAGGCTTTCAGTACCTCCCCCAATCCCCCTGGCTCCCAGCCAGCTTTAGACTTTCGGGAATTTATATACTCTTTAGTAAATAATTGGCTGTTGTGCCTTTATTTTTCACTTCTGTTAGTCAGACGTTGCCTAAAGTTGTATGTAGAGGTCCCACCTCCTTCCTTCGATACATGACCTAGGCCACATGCTAAATATGCCATACCTGGTGGCAATGTAATATCTGTACAGAATGATTAAGTAGCTTTTAAGACTGTTGGAAAAAAAATGTGTCACACCATATTAGCTAGGAATTAATTCCCTAATGTATCAGGGTTTTCATCCTTTGAGCCTCTTCCCCACAATAATGAACCAAATGATTAAGCAGGCTTCTCACATAGTGCAGGTTAGTATATATCAAGGCATTCCCCTCCATATGCCCATGGGTTTTGAAATAGCTATATTTGCATCTGGGCCTACACCTACAGATCATCAAGATAAATAATCTATTACATTTTTAAAATATATTCCAGGGAAGATATTTAGGGGAATTTTGGATAATATATGGAATCTTAGGCATAATTATAATTTTCATTAATAAAATATGACATTCTGCCATTAAGGGTAACTTGGACTTGGCTCAGGTTTTATGTATGATGGATTGACACTATGTTATGAGCATCAAACCCATATGGATTATGAAATCTTGATTCCTTGTTACTTGGTTGAAGACCATTATGACATTGTCTGAATACTTCTTAAACTGTATGACGAGACTGGGCACCACATTGGGAATATCGGGCCAGCCCGGTCTGTCAGTCAGTGGGCCAGTGGACAACATCGGCCCACCCAGTTATTAAATACCTCAGGGTGGCCGGATCCAGTATTGTTGTGGTGACCAGAGAGAGGGGGAGGCAGCCCACAGGAAGCATGAAACAGCTGGGGACTATGTCATCACAAAAGAGTGGAAGGGGTTAAAAACAGGAGAGTCAGGACTATCTAAGTTCAGAAGGTGTGATCTTACTATTTACTGACCATTGTTCTAGCACATCTCAAACTAGACTTGATGGCACGGAAACAGCATATGGTCTACTGCTGAGGTCATGTTCTACCACCATCCCTGTTACCACCTAGATTGCATCCACCACCAATAAAAATGGATCATGGCCCAGGAGTTGGCCCAGGGAGAGGGCAAGTATTGGGTAACTTTGGGGAAAGACTAAAAGGGAGACTCAGAGGGAGAGAGGGGGTTGTTGCTGGAAGATATTGGAGAGGGAGAACCAGGACAGATGATGAGTAACCGTACTCTATCAGGGTCAGAGAGGATGTCTCCGATGGAGTGATAGCAAATCAGTCCTAGAGGTTCTCAGTCCTAGAGCACTCAAGCCAGATTGAGGACTCTGAGCTGTGAGGTACTTTGTTTGTTATTTTACTGATACATTGTTATATTTGGTGAGGGAATATTTTTCTCCTTGGGGAGGACTGTTGCATTTACTTTATATGTATACTTTGTTTAAATAAAGAGTATTTATCTGTTTCTTGCATCATTACCTGTGTGATCCATGAACCTAGCGGGCTGGGTACCTAAAAAACTACGGTTGAAACCCCGGTGTCCTCACAAACTGTGTAATGATGCTTAAGCCAGCCTCCAATAGCAAAATAAGATCTTTTGTACAAGATCATATAAGCCAACAACCTCAAACAATAAATAAATTCACTACAGAGGGTGCCTCACCACTGCAGCATATAGGAACAGATGTCAGAGGGGGAAGGGTTCTGAAATTCATTGTACTATAGATAGACTTGATTGAGCTAAAGTGCCAACATCTTGGCGAGAATTTTAACATTGCATTGTAGCAATGAGATGCTGTGGTATGAAGCTGGGTTTAGAGAGTCTTTGTCTGGTTTGGGGAGTAAAGTGATCCGTACACATGAACTGCAGGAGATGCCCATTCTCATGAGCAGAGCTACAGCTTGATGGCATATGTAAAATCGAGAATTCCTTACATTTTTTTTTTAACTCCTATAACCATTCGGTGCCAAGAGACATAAGGAAAGGATTAGATTTCCTCCACAATTAAGGACACATCTAGGAAGTCTCTGTGAACATCAGTAATACTGAGTAGATTAAGGGCCTGATTCAGAATAAGACACAATTCATTTTAAAATAGCGCATTCAAAATTACGTATTTTGGCCCATATGAGCAGTTTGAGATCAGCATATAGGAGTAAATGCATGAATGAGTAAAGCATGATTTGTTATGTACGTCTAGTCGCTATCCAATGATGATTGTCCACTTCAAATTATGTGGTTCCAAAGCACAATGCGATTTAATAGCAAAAAGCATACGCAGGCGCCCTGGATCCAGCATATAGTCATTCAGTCCAGATGTCTGTGGTTGAAAGGAGTGTCTGTTGGGCCCAGAGCTCCTGCTTATATACAGTCAGTGATATACTGAAAACCATACGGATGATTTGGCATGTTTCCATAGGTTCAAGCTTCAGGACAGTCCAGTGTAATGCAGGTCATTGGCCAGTTCAAACGATGCCCTCCAAGGGTGGCGGTCAGCTTTCCAAAAGATGCATACTAATCTTCCCGCCGAAAGCTGGTTCAAACTGGTCTATTTACATTACACACACAATACAGTTCTGTTCATTTATTCCCTATAATCCATAACTTGCATACGCAAGGAGCGATATCTTAGCCAATAGAACCGGACGTCTGCGAATAAATAGGGAATTAGAATACCAAACAATATGTGTTTCCTGTAACCTGAACCTTAGATCTCAATAAAGTGTATATACCATTATAATATTTAACTGTTATGACTGCCTTTGTTTTGTATCTGGCAGCAGTACCTATAATCCATCAGAGGTGCTGCTGCTGTCCTGCTCCTGAACTCTGCAACATGCCTGAAGGAGTTAATCTCCTTGTCTGATGCTAATTAGAACTGCACCTGTTGCACTGCTTTAAGTACCTACCTCTAGCTGTGCTTTGAGCAGTTCATCCATTTGTTCCTGGCTGCTGCTAACCTGCTCCTGTGCTATTTGGTATATACCTGCTGGACTGAACTTTTGTGTATGACCCCTGCCTGTACCTTGGACCTTGCCTGCTTGCCTGAGACCCCAAATCATTTGCCTGTACCTTGGACCACGCTGTTTTGCCTGTTGCCCTGTTCTTTTGGACAGACATCTGGACCTCGCCTATTTGCTTGATCTCTGCCTGGCTATTTGGATTTGTTTGTCTGGTCTCTATATGATCCCTGGACTCTGTCTGCTTTCCTGGACAGCCTTGTGCCTTCTGGACTGGGGTAAACTGATTATACTTGTTCCTGCCATTTTACTATACAGTCTCTTTTGGAACCGGTTATCCGTGGATTTGAGTTATCTTTGTTAATATATTTACCTGAATAAAGACACTTTGCCTTACACTTGCTTTTTGTGAATGCACTGGGATTCATAACATGATGAACTGCCATACAATCTGGGCCTGCTGATTGCACGCCCTCTGCCTTAGTCCTGGAATTCTTAGTGTTGTGGCATTGAACTCTGGGTTTGACTATTAGACATGTCTGTAAATCCACAATTACAAATGCTGCAAATGGACATTGTTCAGCTCCGTTACCAAATCATACAACTATCCACTTTACTCCAAGAACTGCTTAAAACTCTTCCTGCTGCTGTGATAAGTAATTTCAACACTAGTTCTGATTTTAAAGCAACAAACTCCTCTAATGAAAGCATTTAGACTGCAGAGAATCCTCCCAGAACTTTTTCTGACATTGGTGCTGCATCTATGGTATTGCCAGCGGTCCCTACCATTAGGGATTCTAAACAACCAAGCTACCTGCATCCCCCTCTCACTGAAGAGGAACGATGGTGCAGAAGGATTGGTAAACTATGCCTCTACTGCGCCAGTGGTGAACATTTCTTACATAGTTGTCCGCTCCGCAGACCACAACATCCTATGGAGCAGCCTTCAGTGTGCTCCTCTCCAGACACTGGATTGTTCTGCACGTCACCTCCTGTTGCTTTACTTCAGCCTAATCTGCCAGTTCCAGTTGCCGCCTGTCCTGCGGTGCTAGTTCCAGTTGCTGCCTGTCCTGCGGTGCCAGTTCCAGCTACTGCCTGTCCTGTGATGCCAGTTCCAGCTACCGCCAGCACTGAGTCTCCGTCCATTGCCTCCTGTTCCAAGGTGCCAGCCTCTGCCTTCAGTCCTGAGTCCGCTGTGTCCGGTCCTGAGTCCACTGTGTCCGGTCCTGTGTCTGCTGCCTCTACTCCTGGGTCTTCAGCTGCTGCCTCTACTCCCGGGTCTTCATCCGCTGCCTCTACTCCCGGGTCTTCAGCCGCTGCCTCTACTCCCAGGTCTTCAGCCGCTGCCTCTACTCCCGGGTCTTCAGCCGCTGCCTCTACTCCCGGGTCTTCAGCCGCTGCCTCTACTCCCGGGTCTTCAGCCGCTGCCTCTACTCCCGGGTCTTCAGCCGCTGCCTCTACTCCCGGGTCTTCAGCCCTAGAGGGGGTGCTGCCCTTACAGTCTGCTCCAGAGAGGGCCCTGTCCCTCCAGCCCGTTCCAGAGAGGGCCCTGTCCCTCCAGTCCCCTACCGAGTTGCCTGTCCATGCGGTCCAGCCCGAGTTGCCTGTCCATGCGGTCCAGCCCGAGTTGCCTGTCCATGCGGTCCAGCCCGAGTTGCCTGTCCATGCGGTCCAGCCCGAGTTGCCTGTCCATGCGGTCCAGCCCGAGTTGCCTGTCCATGCGGTCCAGCCCGAGTTGCCTGTCCATGCGGTCCAGCCCGAGTTGCCTGTCCATGCGGTCCAGCCCGAGTTGCCTGTCCATGCGGTTCAGCCCGAGTTGCCTGTCCATGCGGTTCAGTTACCACTTGGTACTGTCTTCATTGAGGCATCTCACAGTGCTGTCTGATCTGAGGCATCTCACAGTGCTGTCTGATCTGAGGCATCTCACAGTGCTGTCTGCTCTGAGGCATCTCACAGTGCTGTCTGCTCTGAGGCATCTCACAGTGCTGTCTGCTCTGAGGCATCTCACAGTGCAGTCCAGTCAGAGTGCTGTGCCCAGTACGGGCTTCCCGTCAAGTGTGCCCAACTTGCCATCCCAGTCGGGGACTCCTGCTCTGCCGTTCCAGTTGAGGACTCTCCAGAGACTGCTGCACAAGCTGGGTACTCTCCAGAGACTGCTATTGAGCCTGAATGCCCAAAAGTCTTTTCCGAGTCATCAGATCCTCCTCCAGTCTTCTTTGATGGAGACATCAAACAGTTTGTTACGGTACTCGAACTTTCCATGCAACAATTTCAAGAATGTCCGGATTATTTTGTTGACCAATTTAACCAAGTGGGTTCAATTATTATGTGTTTTAGAGGGGAGCAACAAACCTGGGCCTTCTCATTACTAAATTCCGATAACTCGGGCTGAACCGCATGGACAGGCAACTCGGGCTGGACCGCATGGACAGGCAACTCGGGCTGGACCACATGGCCAGTGATGGCTGCCTAGTTAGTGTGTATAGCTCTAAATGTGTATTGATACAAGTGTGAAAAATTTAAACAGCATAATTCGGAGTTATACCGGACATCAGGCTATGAGAAGTATCTAATCTCTGCTTCCTCTCTTTCATCAACAGGTAATTACTACAGCCTTATTGCCTTTTGCAACAGTCTGATCCGAATTAAGAAAATGCAGTTTTAATTCTAATGTTAATTACTACAGCCTTATTGCCTTTTGCAACAGTCTGATCTGAATTAAGAAAATGCAGTTTTAATTCTAATGTTAATTACTACAGCCTTATTGCCTTTTGCAACAGTCTGATCCGAATTAAGAAAATGCAGTTTTATTTCTAATGGTAATGACTACAGCCTTATTGCAAGTTGTCCTTTCACTGTTTGTTTGTTTAAACATTTTACTGCTAAGGTTTGTTGGGGGGGTTATTGAGGGCTTGATTGAGGAACTCTGATCACATGTGTCTGGTAAGCAGATATATTCATAGTAGAATGGCTGCAAAGTCAGTGATGGATGCCTAGTTAGTGTGTATAGCTCTAAGTGTGTATAGATACAAGTGTGAAACAAAAAATTTAAACAGCATAATTCGGAGTTATACCGGTGTTACACTGGAGGAAACAGGAGAAGATCATTCTGCCTATTAACACAGCTTCACAAGGAGAACTGTCAGTATTCACCTGAAACTCCATATTCTACCTCTGATGTTTTCAACTCACCCTGGCTACAAGCTACATGCAACATGAGGACTGTTTTGGACTCTGATCTCATTTTCCTCTCATCTCATGAAAGTTTGTTTTATTTATCAGTTTGTTTTCAATGCAAAATCCACTCTGTTTAATCAGACTGCTGTACTACTTGTTCAACCACTCCCTACCCATGCTAGAGTATTTCAGTCCCCTATTTCAGCACTGTACTTCAATTTTATTTAAGCTTTGTCTCCCTTTACAAGTAGGAAGAAATTATACTGTCTTTCAACCAATCTCCTCTCTCATGAGTCTGTAAAATCTCAGCTACTCAATTACCTGCTCTTTATTACTCTCCATTCAACACTTCCACCCACTCCCCCACATGGCTCCCCACATCATTACTTTATACTATCCAGACATCCAGGAATACACTACATTTGCTGCAGCCTAGCTCTGCACTACTTATCTGATTACACTGGACATTGCAATTAGGCAATTCCTTTAATTCCTCATTTTTGCTATTTGATTCATAGTCCCAATGCTTGCCAAAATATTTTTCTTTATCTCTTTTCATGGCATTATCTTTAGGACTATATCATCCCTCACCCATCCTGCAACACACCCCTTTGTCCACATTGCCCCTTCATTACTTCACTCACCTCTAGTGAACACTCATGAACTCTTTTGCTATTTAAATTCAATAACTTTAACAGCCTCACCCTGCCGCCAGAAACTAAAAGGACACACATCTTACAATCATCTTTCCTCCCTGCTTCTATTAGCTGGTGATATATCACCTAATCCAGGTCCCCCTCACTTCTCCCACACACATATATCTAAACACTACAGAAATCTGGCAAACCTCAAACACATAACCTGTCTTCCCTCTCTTCCAAAGTCCTTTAAATGTGCCCTTTGGAATGCACGCTCTGTTTGTAACAAACTTACCTCCGTACATGATCTCTTCCTCTCATACAACCTCAATCTTCTAGCAATAACAGAAACATGGCTCACGCATTCAGACACTGCCTCACCTGCAGCCCTTTCACATGGTGGTCTCCATTTCACCCACACCCCCAGACCAAGAGGCAGACAAGGAGGGGGGTTTGGACTACTTCTCTCCCCTCAGTGCACATTCACAGTTCTACCAAGTGTCCCATCACTCACATTCACATCTTTTGAAGTACACGCTGTTAGGATTTTTAACCCATTCTCTATGCGTGTTGCTGTCATCTATCTCCCCCCTGGTCCACACCAACAATTTCTTGAACACTTCTCTGCATGGCTCCCTCACTTCTTATCTACTGATATCCCCACCATCATCATGGGTGATTTCAACATCCCTATTTCTAATCCATGTTCCAATGCTGCTTTCAAACTACTCTCTCTAACCTCCTCACTTGACCTCTCCCAGTGGATTGAATCTGCTAGTCATCAGGATGGCCACTGTCTTGATCTTGTTTTCTCTAGACTATGCTCAGTTTCTAATTTCCTTAACACTCCTTCCCCCCTCTCGGATCATCACCTTATTAGCTACGCGCTCACCCCCAGTTCTTTACCCTCCCTAGTGTCAAACTCTTCCAAGCCTCCTCGTACCCGCAGGAATATCAACGCTATTGATTTTCAACAGTTTTCCACCTCTCTCCAACACCTTCTCTCCCCAATTTCTACATTCTCCTCCCCTGATCGGGCAGTACCCCATTTTCATCAAACCCTAGCAACTGCCCTGGATCAAGTGGCTCCAGCGACACTACATACTTTGCGTAGAATTCGTTGCCAACCGTGGCACACTATAGTAACACGAACTCTACAAAAACTTTCTCGTAAAGCAGAACGTCACTGGCGTAAATCTTGTGCCTCTAATGATTTCATCACATATACTGATATCTACCACTCCTACAGAAATGTTTTGGACACTGCTAAACAAGCATACTACCGATCTCTCATCTATGCTCAGGCTTCTGACCCCAAACGCCTCTTTAACACATTTAACTCTCTTCTGAATCCTCCTGCCCCAAATCCTCCAACTAACATCAGTGCACAGGATCTTGCTTCCTATTTCAAGGACAAAATTGATAAGATCAGGCTTGAAATGGTATCTCCCTTGACAAGCAATCTGCTCAATTCTGTTGTAGCACCCTCTGACACTCTCTCATTTGATCCCACAAATGAAGAGGAAGTTTCTACTCTCTTCTCATCTTCCTACTCTACCTCCTGTCCTCTTGATCCCATTCCCTCACAAATGGGTATGTCCCTGTCTCCTGTGCTCATTCCCCCTCTAACTAAAATCTGTAATCTATCTCTTTCTACTGGTATTTTTCCATCTATATTCAAGCATGCAGTGATTACTCCCATTTTAAAAAAACAGAATTCTGACCCTAACTCTCTCATAAATTACCGCCCCATCTCCCAGCTCCCATGCCCCTCCAAGCTTCTCGAGAGAATTGCCTACACACGCCTCACACACTTTCTTACAGCAAACAACCTATTGGATCCTCTTCAGTTAGTCTTTCGCTCTCAACACTCCACAGAGACTGCGCTGACCAAAGTTGTCAATGATTTGATCACAGCAAAAAATAATAAACATTTCTGTCTTCTAATTCTCCTGGATCTCTCTGCTGCATTTGACACTGTTGACCACTCTCTCCTCATACAAACGCTACAATCCCTAGGTCTTGAAGGCACTGTCCTATGCTGGTTCTTATCCTACCTATCTAATCGCTCTTTCAGTGTTAATTTCTCTGGATGCACCTCTGCTCCGCTTCCTTTATCAGTTGGAGTTCCACAAGGCTCAGTCCTAGGTCCTCTACTATTCTCTATCTACACCACTTCTCTTGGAAAACTAATAAGCTCCTTTGGATTTCAGTATCATCTCTATGCGGATGATACACAAATTTATCTATCCTCTCCTGATCTTTCACCATCTGTGTTGTCTCGCGTTACTGACTGTCTTTCTGCCATTTCATCTTGGATGTCTTCTCGCCAACTCAAACTCAATCTTTCAAAAACTGAATTAATAATATTCCCACCCAAAAACAGAAGCTTCCTGCCTGACATTTCTATTTCTGTCGATAACATGACCATAAATCCCACCCCGCAAGCTCGTTGCCTAGGTGTAATCCTTGATTCACAACTGTCGTTTATTCCCCACATCAACTCTATATCTAAATCATGTTACATACACCTAAAGAACATTTCCAGAATACGCACATATCTGACACAAGACACCGCAAAAACATTAATTCATGCACTCATCATCTCCCGCATCGACTATTGCAATTCCCTCCTTACTGGCCTTCCCAAAGTCAGACTTGAACCCCTACAATCTATTTCAGCGGCTAGACTGATTTTCCTTACAAACCATTATTCCTCGGCTGAGCCACTCTGTCAGTCTCTACATTGGCTGCCTGTATTTCAACGAATCCAATATAAAATTCTTCTACTAACATACAAGGCCATCAACAAAATTGCACCGACATACATTTCCTCACTTGTCTCGAAATATCTCCCTACTCGACACCTCCGTTCTGCACAAGATCTACGTCTCTCCTCCACTCTCATCACATCCTCCCATTCTCGGTTACAGGATTTTTTCCAGGCTGCACCTACTTTGTGGAATTCCCTCCCACGCACAGTAAGTCTCTAGTCTTCAAACCTTCAAGCGGTCACTGAAAACCCACCTCTTCAGACAAGGTTATGATATTCCTCAACCATCATCTTAATATCCCTAGATTACCCTATTACCATCCTCTACACTGCTAACGCAAGACAACAACCTTATGACCAACATTGCAAAACACACACAGCCCACTCAGTACTTTTACCTTTGCAGTCTGGCTGTTCCATTGTGCAATATGATGTAGCACATGCCCTTGTGGTTCTAACTCCCATTGTCCTATAGATTGTAAGCTTTCGAGCAGGGTTCTCTTACCTCTCTGTCTGTATGTATTACCCAGTATTGTCTTATTAATGTTTGTTCCCAGTTGTAAAGCGCTATGGAATTTGCTGGCGCTATATAAATAAATGATGATGATGATGACCCCATTATTCATAATACCATGGACTTTGTTAATGCTGTTTGTCAGAAGTACACTCCATCCACAGTCAAGTCATCTGATCACGATTTTTCTGTGCGTCATTTCCTGCACTTGTCCATAAGACCTCTATGAATGTGTCTTCCATCAGACAGTCTAGGTCACCTAGGGAGAAGGTTAACAAGAATGGAAAAACCTTTCCTTTGCCACTTCAGTCACAACAAACACCAACATTGGTGACTGGCTTTTTGGGCATATCATCACCTGGTGATAAAATAAAAGGTCCTATCCCGACTCTAGGCTGGGACTCAGACTCTGAAAGTGAATTTGTGGAGGATACTAGAGAGTTAGTGGACGAACTTTACAATTCTTCTGCTTCTGAAGTATTGGGTCTTCTCTGTACTCCATTAGAGAAGAGCCCAATTGTGTCTCCAGGGAGATCTTATGAAAAGAAAAAGAAGAGGAGAAAAACCTGAAGGGAGCATGTATGGAGTGTCTGGAATCTGCTGCTTAAAGGGTGGGTTATGTTATGACTGCCTTTGTTTTGTATCTGGCAGCAGTACCTATAATCCATCAGAGGTGCTGCTGCTGTCCTGCTCCTGAACTCTGCAACATGTCTGATGCTAAATAGAACTGCACCTGTTGCACTGCTTTAAGTACCTGTCTCTAGCTGTGATCTGAGCAGTTCATCCATTTGTTCCTGGCTGCTGCTAACCTGCTCCTGTGCTATTTGGTATATACCTGCTGGACTGAACTTCTGTGTATGACCCCTGCCTGTACCTTGGACCTTGCCTGCTTGCCTGAGACCCCGAATCATTTGCCTGTACCTTGGACCACACTGTTTTGCCTGTTGCCCTGACCTTTTGGACAGACTTCTGGACCTCGCCTATTTGCTTGATCTCTGCCTGGCTATTTGGATTTGTTTGTCTGGTCTCTATTTGATCCCTGGACTCTGTCTGCTTTCCTGGACAGCCTTGTGCCTTCTGGACTGGGGTAAACTTATTATACTTGTTCCTGCCATTTTACTATACAGTCTCTTTTGGAACCTGTTATCCATGGATTTGAGTTATCTTTGTTAATATATTTACCTGAATAAAGACACTTTGCCTTACACTTCCGTTGCACTTTGTGAATGCACTGGGATTCATAACATTAACTATAAACTCTGCTACATTTCATTATAAATAACTATGTGTTGCAACTATTTGTAATATGAACTAATTACAAGTGTATGTGTTCATGTAAATGTGTGTATAAGTGTACACATGTGTTGTGGTTAATTACACTCCTCTACGCCATAGGGTGCTATTCGCATAAATTCAAACATAGATAATCAGATAGCTAGATATTAATTTGAAATGGCCATATCCAATTATTTGACTTCGAAAGATTATATGCTCTTATGTATATCATCATGATTTGATAATTTGATGATGATGACTGGTGTTTTAAAAAATAAGCAAAAAAAAATTTGGTGGCCTCATCCTCCTCAAGACTCCCTAGTGTATTTGAGCCCACCAAAAAATTGACAACCCCCCCCCTGGAGAAACTAGCCCTGTGGTGAAGCGCTAGGGATTGTCCCGCACCCCTGGTGCAGTTGGTGTGGGATAGTAAAATGGTTGAAAAATAGATAAAAGTTTTTGTGTTGCTGGTAAATTGCAGTTCACTGCAAGACCTGTCATGACACTTTTAAAATTTATTTATTTTTCATATTTTTAAACAACTGAAAAGATCTGTGCTGATAATGTCCTCAGGCACCCGCAAATGAAACGCCTAATGACATGTGTTTCGACAGGTAAGTATGAGCCACATATCTATGTATAGAAAGCAATTTACTGCTTACCAAATGGGTCTCTTGTATACATATACATTCCCTCCACCGTGCCTGCATTTACTGTCAAGATTTGTCTTCACTGTACCTTCAGTCATTATTGAGCTCCATATTAGTCAGTCCAGGGGCTTCATGGTGTATGCAGCTAAGCCCATACCTCCTTCCGGGGGCCCCTGGTGCACACCAGTGTCACGTTAGGCTCAACGACCCGGGACGTGGGTAGTGTCAATTTAAGCTTGTTCAGGTCTTGACATAATCTGGGATAACAGAGCTACCTCTGAGACAATATATGAACCACTCCCTGGGAAACACATTCATGGTGCAGCCACAATATTTATCCTACAGGTAGCACCTAACCAGTGATGATGGATATAGAACACAGAGTTTGGTGCCATCTGATTGTATCTAAGCAGTTGTGACATGAAAAGAGCATGTGTGTCAGTTCACTGCACAACCCACGATCACTCACAGAGAAGATGTTAGCACGAAGAGCATTTGTTAGCAGACAATTAACCTACCAGTATGTTTTTGGATTGTGGGAGGAAACCAGAGCACTCGGAGGAAACCCACGCAAACACAGGGAGAACATATAAACTCCTCACAGATAAGGCCATGGTCGGGAATTGAATTCATGACTCGAGTGCTGTAAGGCAGAAGGGCTAACCACTTAGCCACCGTGCTGCCCCAGGAGGCTGAACTGTTTCATATGTTCGACCCCTGGAACAAAGATCCATGCTGGTGCTGATGATCATAAGCATGGACCTTTGCAGAGTGAATACATATAATTAAATAAACACTTTCTTTAAAAAAAAAAACATATCCCCACCCAAAAGTCAAAGAATCACCCCTGCTCATAGCATAAGCTGCTTATCAGGACTAACAGCATTAGGTCTGCTCCATAGCCGTAACTAACAACAGGCTGTGACAGGCTGGGCTGGTCACACAGTAGGAGTTTTCTGTTCACAATGGGGCACAGCCCATCCGGTTTAGCAAGGGCCTGCTAAAAATTCCCCTCCCCCAGAAAAAACAGGCCTGTCATAGCACTGGGTCTCCTCATGACACCCTTGGCTGATAGGTCATTTTGTAATAATATTTTTAAGGTAAAAATAAAAAAGTATTTTCTTAATGTATGTGACATTGTTGGTCCCAGCAAGCTTTGGCAGTTATAAACTGGATATGCTGGTGCTTATAGAACTACAAATGCCACCACAAATGAAAGAAAAACTACAAGCCCCAGGTATGCTGACACCCGGAGCCCACTGGTGTGTGCAGTGCTACATAGTAAAATACTAAAAATAACTCTGTTGAAAAAGTCATTTAATTAAAATAAATACCCCATCAATCCCTTGTTCACTACTGTATTAAACTCCTAATTCCAAAAGGATCCTGTTCTTTTCCAGGAAAATCCATAGGTTAGAAAAAAGTCTGTTAAACGACACTGGACTGCTTCTTGCTTGTTCATTTTGATTGGTTAGAGACTGAGAAAGCTGCTCTGGTTGGTTATTGTGTCTAGACTCGACATGGGGTCTCAGTAAACGTCATTGTATCATTGAGGTTCATTAATAAAATTAATGGTGCTGTTTATGGCTTTTGCAAGTGGATTAGATTTTTGAGGGGGTTGTATGCAGCTTTTCTTTTTTTCCCCACTGATTTACTTACTCTGGATATAGAACTAATGTCCACTATGGATGCATGTTTCCACCTCAGTAATTCTATAACCAGTATATATAAATCATTAGCATCCACGATATATACATATTAGAGAGAGAATATATGAATGAATTCTGCAAGGGAAGGTTGCCGACAGGGTTAAATATTTGCATAGTAGTACTCCTAGGCTGAACTCATGTCTAATGAGGTAAGTTGATTACACCATGCAGTGTAGAGCAGTGCAGCACTCTTGTCCCTCCTCTACCGACTGGACACAGCAGCAGAATGGGAGCTGCTGGCAGGGGCAGATTGGGAGAGCAATGTGAAGCAGACCTACTTCCTGATTGTCGCTGCAATGAGGATAAAGTCCAGACTGTGTGGAGCAGTTGCACAAAATCATGTCTGCCACACAAGAGTCAGGACAGGTACTAGACTGAGCTTTCTCTGTCTTACCTGGTCTTACAGCTTTCTGCTGTTGCTGGTGACATATGTTCTATTGCTGTTTAGCCGGATCCTGATGTTGGGGCCTATTTGGAAAATGAATAAATTCTATTCACCTCCTGGAAAACTAAGTAATGCGTGAATACTCTAAGCATCCCTCCCCCAAACAGCTCTGCTATTAAATTATAAGCACACAAAGACCCATGTTAGACCATACAATCTAATATATAAAAGAGAAAATTTGTCCTTCTGTCTGTCTTTCTATACAAATCCACATTTTTCAAGCGAAGATCATGAAATTTTGCATACGAGTGTATTAAAACATGACGGAGGCAACTAAAAAAATTTAAAATTGAAATTCATTACGGGGTGGGGGTGGCGAGGGGGGTAACACCTAAAAATCATCGAAAACGACCATAACTCTGGAATGTCTGGAACAATTTACACCAAACCTGGTACACATATGACTTACAGTCTGACAACAAATATTGTGGGGGCAAGACACCCCTAGCACTCCTAAGGGTGGGGGTGGCGAGGGGGGTAACACCTAAAAATCATCGAAAACGACCATAACTCTGGAATGTCTGGAACAATTTACACCAAACCTGGTACACATATGACTTACAGTCTGACAACAAATATTGTGGGGGCAAGACACCCCTAGCACTCCTAAGGGTGGGGGTGGCGAGGGGGGTAACACCTAAAAATCATCGAAAACGACCATAACTCTGGAATGTCTGGAACAATTTACACCAAACCTGGTACACATATGACTTACAGTCTGACAACAAATATTGTGGGGGCAACACACCCCTAGCACTCCTAAGGGTGGGGGTGGCGAGGGGGGTAACACCTAAAAATCATCGAAAACGACCATAACTCTGGAATGTCTGGAACAATTTACACCAAACCTAGTACACATATGACTTACAGTCTGACAACAAATATTGTGGGGGCAAGACACCCCTAGCACTCCTAAGGGTGGGGGTGGCGAGGGGGTAACACCTAAAAATCATCGAAAACGACATAACTCTGGAATGTCTGGAACAATTTACACCAAACCTGGTACACATATGACTTACAGTCTGACAACAAATATTGTGGGGGCAAGACACCCCTAGCACTCCTAAGGGTGGGGGTGGCGAGGGGGGTAACACCTAAAAATCATCGAAAACGACCATAACTCTGGAATGTCTGGAACAATTTACACCAAACCTGGTACACATATGACTTACAGTCTGACAACAAATATTGTGGGGGCAACACACCCCTAGCACTCCTAAGGGTGGGGGTGGCAAGGGGGGTAACACCTAAAAATCATCGAAAACGACCATAACTCTGGAATGTCTGGAACAATTTACACCAAACCTGGTACACATATGACTTACAGTCTGACAACAAATATTGTGGGGGTTAGACACCCCTAGCACTCCTAAGGGTGGGGGTGGCGAGGGGGGTAACACCTAAAAATCATCGAAAACGACCATAACTCTGGAATGTCTGGAACAATTTACACCAAACCTGGTACACATATGACTTACAGTCTGACAACAAATATTGTGGGGGCAAGACACCCCTAGCACTCCTAAGGGTGGGGGTGGCGAGGTGGGTAACACCTAAAAATCATCGAAAACGACCATAACTCTGGAATGTCTGGAACAATTTACACCAAACCTGGTACACATATGACTTACAGTCTGACAACAAATATTGTGGGGGCAAGACACCCCTAGCACTCCTAAGGGTGGGGGTGGCGAGGGGGGTAACACCTAAAAATCATCGAAAACGACCATAACTCTGGAATGTCTGGAACAATTTACACCAAACCTGGTACACATATGACTTACAGTCTGACAACAAATATTGTGGGGGCAACACACCCCTAGCACTCCTAAGGGTGGGGGTGGCAAGGGGGGTAACACCTAAAAATCATCGAAAACGACCATAACTCTGGAATGTCTGGAACAATTTACACCAAACCTGGTACACATATGACTTACAGTCTGACAACAAATATTGTGGGGGTTAGACACCCCTAGCACTCCTAAGGGTGGGGGTGGCGAGGGGGGTAACACCTAAAAATCATCGAAAACGACCATAACTCTGGAATGTCTGGAACAATTTACACCAAACCTGGTACACATATGACTTACAGTCTGACAACAAATATTGTGGGGGCAAGACACCCCTAGCACTCCTAAGGGTGGGGGTGGCGAGGTGGGTAACACCTAAAAATCATCGAAAACGACCATAACTCTGGAATGTCTGCAACAATTTACACCAAACCTGGTACACATATGACTTACAGTCTGACAAAAAATATTGTGGGGGCAACACACCCCTAGCACTCCTAAGGGTGGGGGTGGCAACACCTAAAAATCATCGAAAACGACCATAACTCTGGAATGTCTGGAACAATTTACACCAAACCTGGTACACATATGACTTACAGTCTGACAACAAATATTGTGGGGGCAAGACACCCCTAGCACTCCTAAGGGTGGGGGTGGCAAGGGGGGTAACAACTAAAAATCATCTAAAAGGACCATAACTCTGGAATGTCTGGAACAATGTCTTGGAAGAAGTTCCAAAAAAAAGGGGAAATATTTTTTTTCTGGATGCACCCGGAGGAACAGGTAAGACGTTTCTCATCAAGTTGTTACTTGCTAAAATTTGAGTACATTCCAAGATAGCTATTGCTGTGGCCTCTTCTGGAATTGCTGCAACTTTGCTTCCTGGTGGAATAACAGCACATTCAGATTTCAAGTCACCGCTTAATCTGGCCCGAAGTGAAACTCCCGTCTGCAATATCACTAAACGAACAGAAAAAAAATCACATTCTGTCAGGTCATTGTATGGAATGAATGCACCATGTCACACAAAAATGCTTTACAGGCCCTCAATCAAACACTTCAATTTTTAAGAGGCAATGATTTACTAATGGGTGGAGTAACTGTTGTATTGGCTGGAGATTTTCGACAAACATTGCCGGTCATTCCAAAAGGAACAATGGCGGATGAAATTAATGCATGCCTTAAATCAGGCCTGTCCAACCTGCGGCCCTCCAGATGTTGTGAAACTACAAGTCCCAGCATGCCCTTCCAGCTATCAACTGGTTGTCTACCAGCAAAGCATGCTGGGGCTTGTAGTTTCACAACATCTGGAGGGCCGCAGGTTGGACAGGCCTGCCTTAAATCATCACATCTTTGCAGGCATGTTCGCACTTTGCGACTAACCACAAATATGAGAGTTTCTCTGCATGGCAACACAATGGACGGTCAGTTTGCTGATCATTTCTTAAATATTGGGAATGGTTTAATGCCGCTTCATTCAGTAACTGGTCTCTTCAAACTCAGAGAAACACTTTGTAACACAGTTGTGTCTTAAAATTCTTTAAATCCCGGGCAACGCCGGGTATTCTGCTAGTATATTAATAACTCCATCAACCCAACATAACGTTACGTTAGTAGCCCCACATTTAATAAATAGCCCCCATTTGCTGCTACATTGTATAAATAGCTTACTTTACATAAATATTCTCCACCAGTCTTCACATTACTTTAATACCCCTCTCCATCATCCACGCCAATACCTACATTACATTAATAGCCCCACATGGCATTAATAGTGCCATCCAGGGTTTACATTACATTAATAGTCCTACTACATAACCTTAATAGTATACATTACAGTAATACCCTCCTCTCCCACATTACGGTAACAGCTCACCACCACTACACTTACAATATCAGGAGACCTTGAATTCTATGTAAGGCTTCTCTGTCTGCTCCTGTCTTGGGGTCTGGCTTAAATGGAGGGGGAAGCAGAATGGAAGAGGAGGGAAAGGACAGGATAGGAGCCACCCAGACATCAGGGAGGAGGAGTGGATCACTTACTACCCTGACTGGCAGTGTGCCCTGTCAGCACAGGCATCCTGCCGTAGACTGCTAAAGAGGGACCTGAGCCAGTCAGAACATGGTGCTGATCCCCGCAGGTAGTAACAGGACATTTAATGGGGGAGAAGGGTTCTAGGGAGGGGTCAGTCCCCAGGAAGGACCAAAATGCTTCTATGGAGCAAGCTGCGGGAGGAGGGAGCGCAGGCTGTGGTTCAGTACATAAAGAACTTATGTTAATGAAGCTTGAACCATGTGACTCATGAACTGGTAAAACCTGTGTATGAATTTATCACATCTATATGCTAATGGAAGGTTCATCATAGGAACTGTTTGCTGTACAGTGACATATTGTAACAAACATGCCATATTATATTTGCATTTTAAATCTAAAACATATTTGGAAAAGATAACTTACCTTTAACATGCAGGATAAATCTAAATTGAACATGGCACAGAAAAACTAATGTTGATATGACAAGTGAGAAATTGAATGTTTATTCACGTTTGAAAACTATTTCACCTGGATTTCAGTACATAATCATATACAATAAATTATCAAGACATATGTTTGATCATAATCTTTATTCCTGTTTTCTAGATATTTACTGTTGTGGACTGTTAAGCTCTCGTAAAAGTGATTGTACTGGCCTACCACTATCAATGATGAATAATACAGAAGTACCTCAATCTCGAGGACATTATGAGATCAGGATGAAGGGAAATATGTCCCTTATTTGCTGGTACAATAAAGGGCATTTTCGCTTCTTGAGCAATGCATACTCTCCCACTCAAAAAGGTGAGAATTTCTTTCAGCATAGAAAAAAAATCCATAATTGTATATCTCTGAACTTTTGTTTCCCAGCTAGGAGAGGAAGGAAATATGTTGTGTGCTAGATAGGAGCAATTTGGAAATTATCTGGGAGAACTGTGTAATGCAGTATTAGAAGTAATAAATAATCACCTGCAAATGCCACCACAATTGTAGAGATGTTCACATTGTGAATAATTGATGATTACATGTTCTCTGTACAGCAATAAGTATTTGTGCTACTTAATTTAATAAGAAAAATATTATTATAATTTATTTTTAGTGGCAATACATGCAATTATTATATTATTATTATTAGCATTCATTAATTTGATTTGCTTTAAGTAATATAATATGGAATTTGAGCAGAGTTGATTCTGTGAGAAATTGTGTCCAATTGTGTATAAGGACTTTTGGCGGAAATTTTTTTTCTAGGTAGAAAAGATTCAGGAGTTCTATTTGAATTTAAATTCAAATATATCACTTCAGAAACATGTAAGATTTGTTATTTGTGCGTGAAAATATACACATAAGAAAACAGTATTTTCACATGCATTATCAGAGAAATGAATAACTGTAATGTTTTACAGTTAGCACATTGGCTTGGATTAAGGGTCAAGCTAATTTTAACTCAAGAAACAGAGAGAAAAGGGCAATATAGTGTAATACAATCAGAATAATGCATCAAAACAACAAAACTATGTTGTTAAATTAATACAAAAGATCTTCTCTTATATGTAGACACCCCCTTTGGTGGGGTACTCACAAGAATCAGATGGAATGTAGGCTCATCAAAATAGTAACTTGTCTTTACTTTTCATAAAGTCTTTATCCATGTGATATTTCCATTGACATGGATTATAGAGGTGCACCTTGAGAAAGACCAATTCAGGTCGAAACATGTTGGAGCTTGTTCACTGTTGATTTTATTATATCTCTTACACTGAATGGATGCTTATTTTTGGCGTGCTCTGCATGGGAACCAGTTTGGAAACTCTGTGGAATCTTACCAACTGCCTGAATATTTCATCTATCTGGTATGAGTAGATATACTTTGTTTTTATATTGTATATCTCTGTGATTGTATTAATACATTTTTATTGAAGCAATATCACACTAGAGATATTTTATTTCATTTTTTTATGTTGGTGAAACATCTATAATCCATGTCAATGGAAATATCCCATGGATAAAGACTTTATGAAAAGTAAAGACAAGTTACTATTTTGATGAGCCTACATTCCATCTGATTCTTGTGAGTACCCCACCAAAGGGGGTGTCTACATATAAGAGAAGATCTTCTGTATTAATTTAACAACATAGTTTTGTTGTTTTGATGCATTATTCTGATTGTATTACACTATATTGCCCTTTTCTCTCTGTTTCATGATTTTATGGACAACTTGTGAGAAGTGAGAATCGGAGGGCTGTCATCAGCAAATTTAAGTATTTTTCTTTACTATCTATTTAGAAAGAATATTTATAAGCGCCTGTAGGTTTTCATATAACTATATTTTATCTATGAATGTTGGGAAGTTGTGTATATTCCCTTTGAATTCTAGCGGGCAGCTGTTAAAAGTGAAGCGCTACTTGGATTTCACATCCTTTTTTTACTTTGTAATTTTAATTCAAGTGTTAAATTTGTAAAATATTCAGATTTAGGCTGGTGCTATGGATATTTATCGGTTAAGAATCCAACTATTAGATTAAAATCATTGTTGTTAATGGTTTTGTAATTAATTTACATTGAACATTGAACTTAAAACTAGGGTTCTCTTGTCTTCTCTTGTTGGTGTTTTGCCACCAGTATATTTGTGCTCCGATTTACTTAATTTGATTTTTTTTTTATTTTATTAAAACTATAATCAGGAATTAAGAAATTACATAAGTTAAAAAAAGACATAGGTCCATTAAGTTTCACCTTTCAGAAATTCTAATTGTGTTGATCCAGACGGCAAAACAACCCCTAGTGTGACTGTTGTATTTAGCGTCACAAAGGGAGGAAAAGTGTCTGCTGAGCATGCACATTTTAAGTGAAACTTCTGTGCCTTTGTAACTTTTGCAACCTGTATTAAAGAAATCTGTCTTAAGGAGCTTTAATATTATTTACCAGGTTTCTGCAGCAGAATCTGATTTTTTTTAAGTTTCACAAGCTACCTTTGTAATCGACTCATGTTATTCCAGCCCTGTCCTTTATAAACAGTGAAAGTCATATCTGCATCATCTATAATCATTTGTCCCCCTCTCCCACCAACAAAAGAGCAATAGACCTGCCCATGCCTTGCGAATATACTGTGGCTGTAAGAGAAAAATCATATGCGCAGCAAGATTATATATGTGTCACGGGCACTAGGAGTCTTTGCCCAGGATATCACCAGATAATGGGCTTACCAGAGTAGTGTAGCTGGTACTATGGTTCTCTGGTAGCAGGGTGACAACGGAACAGGAGAAACAGCAGATGGTGAGAGAATGCTCGAGGAAAGTCTATGATTAGCAGCAACTGGTAATGAGTAGATGAATGTACACGAGGAACCAGATGGACAAGGAACGGGAGGAAAGTCAGTGGTCTGCGTATAGCAAGTTGTACCACTGCTATAGTGAGGAGGAATGTCCAGGAGTAGCGAGGAGGTAGTGAGAGTCAGCGGTCTGCGTATAGCAAGTTGTACCGCTGTCTATAGTGAAGGAATGGAATCCAGGTGAAAGTAGGTAACGGGGAAGTCAGTGGTCTGCGTATAGCAAGTTGTACCACTGCTTATGTGAGAGGATACTTGAAACTGGTGTCACAGGGAACAGGAGTCAGTGGTCTGCGTCAGCAAGTTGTACCACTGCTATATATATGTGAGGAGGGGCACGAGGAGATGAATGTAAAGCAAAGTATACACGGGGCACACAGAACTTGATCCCACGATGATATCCACAATACAACAATAACTGACAAGCACTGCTTGAAGTATACAAAGTCACAATAGCTATCCAGGCAATAGGAAACAAAGTCAATGGTAACAATAGCTTCAGTGGATAGGAGGCTCCGGAGGAGAACACAACTTAGTCCAGATGGATATGCAATACACAAGCAAAGTCAATGGAAAGTATGCATACCGCGGTTCAGGAGAGCAGGCTGTCAGAGAGACGTGCAGAGATACCTGAACGGCTGAAGGCCAGCAGGAGGAGAGACCACTGGAGGGTGGAAGCGGTAATCAGGTTGGTGCAGCGCACGGCAGGTAATCCAGAATCAACGAAGCAATACTCAGGAAGCAGTAGTAAGTGGAACTGGAAACATGAAGAACACGGGAGAGTTGAGGCTGTCTGGTATCCAGTAGTAGTGGTGGAGACAGCGGAGAGAAGGCACGCTGAACATGAGAGAGTAGAGGCGGTCTGGAACCCTGTAGTAGTAGCGGAGGCAGCGGAGAGCTGACACGATAAACACAGGAGCGTTGAGACGGTCAGGAACTCAGTAGTAGTAACGGAGGCAGCGGAGAGCTGACACGATAAACCCAGGAGAGTTGAGACGATCAGGAACTCTGTAGTAGTAACGGAGGCAGCGGATAGCTGACACGATAAACCCAGGAGAGTTGAGACGATCAGTAGCTCTGTAGTAGTAACGGAGGCAGCGGACAGGAATCAGCTGAGTGCAGGCACGATGAACACAGGAGAGTTGAAACGAACAGGAGTCCGGTTGTAATAGCAGATAGGAATCAGCTGAGTGCAGGCACGAGGAACACAGGAGAGTTGAAGTGGTCTGGAAACCACAATAGCAGTACACAGGAATCAGCAGGAGCTGAATACACGAGGAACACAGGAACACCTTCAGAGGCTCATGGGGAATGAGACTCCAAGATCAGGCAACCAGGTAATGATCACAGGTGGTTTAAATAGGGAGGGTTGCCGGATCATCCAATCAATTAAAAGCAACAGGTACTGAAGGTTTGATAAGTGCTGCACATGCGCAGACCCTCAGGATGGCGGACGGCCACGGTTCCTGAACACAGGAGAAATGGCACTCACAGTCCGGTGAGTGACAATATGTTGATAGAGGCAGTTGTATAAGCCCAGCATGCTGCAAACTGAGTGCTCCAATTCAATCACTCCAGATTGCTGTAGGCAGGCCAGCTCAGAGCCCTCTGCTGAGGACCTCTCCTTGGGTCCTCTTCCAGCATTTCTTCTGCTGCTTTCCAGCCCTGATCCCAGATAAATGTTTTCACTGAGAAGGCGTGAGCCTTCTAACTCACGATACAAGGTGACCTTTTCTTGTCTGCCTGGTCTCTATTGTGTTTAGTGATCTCTTATGTGTGTCTAATATACTGGCAGCTTGTCACAGATACACCAAGCCAATCTCATGCATATACACCAGCACCCTCTAGAGACCACAAGCAGTCTAACATATAGAAGGATCTATTACATAAAAGTGGAGAAAAATGTAATTCAGCCCTGTGCAAAACAAGGTTCTTTTTTTCTCTTCCCCAAAATACTCTCCCGCATAGGATGTGAAAGTTTCTCTACCTTTTCCCTCCCCCCCCCCTTCCAGGGCCCTCTTAACAACATCTTGAGCCCCCGGGCACAGCAGTGCACCTCCGTCGCGCTCCGCAATGGATGACGCCATCACGCCCGACATGCACTGCGAGCGCGACGGAGGAGACCATGGAGGGAGCCAGATCGACAGCTGACCGCAAGGTAAGTATTGTCTTTTTTTTTCCAGGGTTTTTTTTTTTTTGCTGCCTCCGTCGGGCCCCCCTGGGCTGCAGGGCCCCCGGGCACCTGCCCATTGTGCCCAATGGGAAAGACGGCCCTGCCCCCTTCCCCTCCACACACACACACTTTTATTACAAGATCTCACTCTCCTGGGGGACAGGGGGAGCTGACACAAATTACAGAGCACATAGGACACAAATTAGTATACAGTTTCATCTCTTCAAAGACTTTTAACTAGGTGCCATCAAAGTATGTTTACATCAAAAACAATCCACACAGTGCAATAAATGTGTTACATCTATGCACCAGCGATCAGTCAATGCAGGGAACTATGCTGCAAGCCTTTTTGTCATGGTTGGCTATACTGGAAATAGATCACTAGGCTCTGCTGAACATAGCTAGTCCCACCCACGGGCACGGAGTCTAACAGGTAGGTGGTTTACACCAGGAACCCCTGCAAGGAAGTATGGTCTTAGCAGCACCGAACCTGCAGGTCATGGTCCCGTGAGTGAGTGAACAGCAGAACGATGTGGAGGAGCCAGGTGATGCAGGAAGTAACGCTGGAACCCACAGGTAAGTGGTAGAGACAAAGGAACAATAATAATATATGCTGATGGTCACTGAGGGAGAAGGAACATAGGTGAATGGTGGTCAACAGCTGATGAGTCACAGGAGTAGTAGGTGCTCTGCAAGGCAGCGGTGAGAGAACCGAAACTGTTACAATGGTGTACTCAGGAGTCGGTAATAGAGATACTGCAGTAGCGGTAGTTCGACACAGGCCAAAAGCTGAGAGCAGACTGAAGAAGCGGAGGTAACTCGGGACAACAGCTGATGAGTTACAGACATAGTAGCAGCTCTGAGAGGTAGCAATGAGAGAACCGAGGCTGTCACAATGAAGTACTCTGGAGATGGTAATAGAGGTACTGGAGCAGCAATAGTTAAACACAGGCCGCAAGCTGAGAGCAGAGTGAAGTGCACACAATCCACAAGGAAAACAGGAACCAGAACCACAGGCTGCAGGAAGTGAGCTTGAAGAACAGGCATCAGACAGGTGAATCCAGGAGGTTTAAATAGTGCTCCAATAAAAATGCCAATGAAAAAAAGGGAGGAGGTCCTGAAGTGCAACAGACCCTGCACCTGCGCAGATCTGACAGTAGATGAATGAATGGAGTGAGCCTAATGCTAGAACATGCCAGTTTGCGGGAGCGGAGCGCGACACTTTTAACAGTAGCAAATGCTTCCTAAAAGCGATATCGAAAAATGGAATCTTCCACGCCAGATTCTATTAACTACATATCCAACAATGCAGTATATATGATAAAATGGAAAAAGTGCTGCAATGTAAGTTATATTGGAAAAATCTGCCAAAAACTACAGACCTAGATCAACACACGTAAACAAATAATGAAGATGACCTGGGTCATTCTGTTAAAATTTACAAAACCACTTTCTGTATCTTTGCTTAAACATTATAGACAGTAATAGCAAAGAATGAAAATAAAATCTGCTAAACTACATGAACTCTGTAACTACACTGACCCAGATTGCTGATAGCATATTGAAGCAAATACAAAGCATATAATATGGAAATCACTCTCTAGGTGAAAATAGCCACAAATGTTGACAGTGAACAATAAAAGCCATATAAAACAACATATTGCTCCAAATCTAGGGAAACTTAAAATGGACTAATCAAGAAACAAAGGTTAACGCGATTCCCAGGAGCGTCATGGCCTGGGGGGGACTCCAGTCCCTCCATGGTGCATATAGACATTTGCCAGCCCTGGCTGTCTCTAGATCAGATGCTCAGAGATAATCTAGCACAGCGCGCTAACTAGGCACACTCAGGAGTGAGAATGGGCAGGACTGGTGAGCGTTGCACAGCAAAGATACTTAATATTGCAGAACAGAGACTGACGCTTATTTCACTGTCTATTGCTGTCACTTCTACATAGATACTGAATTGTTATTGTCATACCAGTCCCATCCTCCCTTCACTCCAGCTATTAGCCAGTCTTCTTTAGAGCATGTAGGGGGAGTGCATAACGTAATTTACCTTACACATTTTAATCTCTGAGGGCACCAGCACCAGTCACTAGGTGACCAGCAAAGAAGTTTCACTTCAAAGAAACAATCCACACAGTACATGGTCTTTTTCTTGCCACACCAATGTCATTCATCTCCATAATGTCCTATATTAACTTTAGATTTTGTGACAAAGGGAACTGTTTGCCACAGGCCCCCAAGAGAGGAGTTAGGTACTTAGCTGACAGTCTGCAGGGCAAGACTGCAGACAGAATAACACATTTGTACAGCCATGCATGTAGTATAAAGAAGTACAGGTGGAGGACAAATGTGTGACAAAATATTAATATAAGGTACAATTTAACTTACATATTTTGAAGTAGTTTGGAGTTATCTTTTTCCACAGCTAACAACAGCTGCCAGTGTGTGTCTGCAGTGAGGCTAATCAAGCAAAGCACCTGATGAGGACTCCTCTATAAAGACCAGGGGGTAAATGTATCAAGGTCCGATTTTGCAAATCCAGTGATTTTATTTGATTTATGTGTTGATGAGCGTAGTTCATTGCGCATGTGCAATGCTCATTGCACAGCGGAGGTCCTAGCTAGTAGGAACTCCGCTACGCAATGAACGTATTTCATTGTGTAAGGTCTATTTACAGTATTAGGTGATTTCCCCACTAGCGTGGGAAAATGACCTAATACTGTAAGCAGAGTTTGCGCATGAGCATCGCTCATTGCGTACCGGAGCTCCTAGCTTGCTAGGAGCTGTTTGCGGCGGCTCCTGTCATTTTTTATTTTCCTTCAATCAAGAACACAGATTCGGGGATGTACAAATATGGGGCCCTCCTGGCCGAAGAAATGAAGACTACTATCAACAAGGGGCCCATCCTGGGCGAAGCAAAGAAGAGATTACAAGCCAGGACTTTGGATGGTATAAATGCTTGGGGACTGGGGCAAGGCTGGAAATTTGGATCTTCAATTTGTTTTGTGACTTTTTCAAGCCTGGACTTTGGATGGTATAAATACTTGGGGACTGGGACAAGCCGGGCATTTGGAACTACAAATTGTTTTGGGACATTTGTGACAGAAAGAAGACTTTATTGGTGAGTATTAGGGGATTTTTTTATTTTTAATAAAAATATATGGTGTAAATGAGGGTGCTTACTGTGTTTATTGTGGGTTTTTTATTTTTATTAAATGTTAGTGGTGTTTACGGGGGTGTTAACATTTTCTTTTGTGGAACTACAGGTCCCAGCCAGCCATGGATGTCAGGGCATGTTGGCAATTGTGGTTCTCCAAGTGCCAACATGCCCTGGCTGCCATGGGTATGCTGGTGCTTGTAGTTATACAAGCAGCAGCATGGCCACACTATTTTGGGCAACCTGGCCGGCTGGGACTTGTAGTTCCACAAAACAAAATGGCGTCTGTTTATTTTTTATCACTATTTATCGCCGTTATTACCCTACTAACCACAGCCCAGGGGTAATAGGAAGAGTCTTAGTGCTATCAGCACTGGGCTGGGTGTCTCTAGGGGGGGACCCGCTCGTTTTTTTCGGCAGACCCCACTCTCTAGGGCATCCAGCCCAGCGCTGAACAGCCTGTGGTTGGTTAGTCATTATGGCAGGGGGACCCCTGCTGCGTGTCCCGCTGCTATAGTGCCGCCAACCCCGGCTGGTTTGCCTAGTGCTGGTTAAGTGAAAATCGGGGGGACCCCACGCAAAATTTTTCCCCGATTTTCACGGAACCAGCAGTAGTCAGGCAGCACTAGGGTTAAGCATGAATAGAGGGGGGACCCCACGCTTTTTTTTTTTAAACTTTCATCTATTCTTTACAGTTTTGACAGCTGCCGGAGCTACGGAAGCTGTATGACAGGGCAGTGTAACAGTGATGTGTTTACAACTCACTGCTACAACACAGGAGAGTTAGCTAAACACGGGAGTGTTTACATCGCAGCAAATCGCCAGAGATGACCAGCGATTTTGAAGATCAGGGTCAAAATTGCAGCTTGATACATTTCAGTTTATTTTAAATAAAATTCAAGGGTTATTACCCGCGACTTGCCGCGATTTTAACACGCTGTCAAAATCGGACCTTGATACATTTACCCCCAGAAGAGAGTGTCACATGTCTATCAGGTCAGGACTGTGGGAGTAGTCTATAGTATTTAAAGCTGTATTTTTCGTTTGTTCAGCTTGATTGATGCCAGTTAATGGCTGGTGACTAGGGAGCAGGTCTATGTTAATTTAGTATTAGGGTCATGAGAAAGTGTGTGGACCTTTTTATGT
Organism: Mixophyes fleayi; assembly: GCF_038048845.1. NCBI lineage: Eukaryota > Metazoa > Chordata > Amphibia > Anura > Limnodynastidae > Mixophyes > Mixophyes fleayi. The sequence goes on along the minus strand of NC_134404.1, from coordinate 255,221,754 downwards.
TGTCAAATAAGTAAATGTACTATTTACATAAGGACATAAATATACTACTTTTACATGCAACTTATTTAGGGTACATTATATCCAGATTGTGTACAACTCAGCATCAGGCCCATAGTACACAATGTAGAGAGAACCTAGTGCAAGTATGTGTATGAAAAGTTAAGTATAAATAAAAAACAACTAAATTGTTATTATTAATCTATTGTTGTGGACTTCCTCTTCTTTTGCTTGTGTATTTAAGTGTGCATGTGTGTGTATATATATATATATATATATATATATATATATAAAATAGATACTTTATTTTCTCCTCTTTTTCCTAAAGGAGTCATTATAAAAAGAAAAAGTGGAGAGATTCCTTGTCCATTGGCAGTTGAAGCATTTGCTGCTCACCTCAGCTACATCTGTAAATATGATGATAAGTATAGCAAGTGAGTAACCAATATTCAGTCATTTATGTATAAAACTTTTTTTATATATATTATACTCTACTCAATCATTAGGGTAGGGTTTAGCTTGCTTTCTAAAATTAGATTTAACTTCATAAACATGTACAATAGGATGTTGTAAATTCAGGAAAGAGCAATAATCCATGTGTTATGTCATATGTCATCCAAAAACAAAAAGCAACTATGTTTTATGTTCTAAATGTAAATTTAAATATTGATTTATAAGGAGCAAATAGCACACAGATGAAGCAAAATATAATTAGATAATTGGTGTAAAAATGCATAATATGACACCTGTGCCAGCAGGAGTGTCACAATTCCAAAAGGTTGGGAACCATTGCTATATGTAGAGTATCTTTAGTTTCAATGTATTCAATGTGTTCCTATGCATCAAAGGGATAATGTAATTTCTCAGTCAACCATTGTTTTTAAATACATTCAATGACATAGTAATTTTGTTTCGTGGTTGACTGTGCTCAAAATATAAATAGTTTCTTTAAGTGCAAAAAGTATATAATATAATATACCAACAAGGGGTTCAATATTACTTGTATGCATATTTATTGCTCCACCAGAGATGTGCGAATTGATTCATCTGGTTCTGAATTTTGACTAAATTTCTGTGATTCACAATACGCAAATCAATATGTGAATCAGTTCAGATTTGCCTAAAATATGCTGAATAATTTACACCCTCTGGAGAATAATGCCAATTACAGTATATTTAAAGTAAGTAAGACAATCAGCAGGATCAACCAATGTCCTGTTTCTGTAACCTTAAAAAAAGAGTTTTCTGCCCCTCTGGCACTCATCCTTCCTATACAGTTCTATGGACAAATGTCTTTTAAAGCTACAATTTTGTTTATTGTGTCATATACGTGAGCTGTGATTTTTCAGTGACTTCTCAAATTATTTTAATCTTTATCTTTATTGTTTTTGTTTTTTTAAAATATTTTTATTTTCAACAAAATATGAGGGTACAGAAAAAAAAGGGATTTGTTAGGCTTTTCAGGTAGGGAGCATACATATCCACAGAATTTCTACAAACAACATATACCTGCAAGAGTAAAGGAGATAAGAACAAGGCTATCCATATATTTTGTGACATGTGAGCTCCTACAAGTAATTATTGATTTTGACCTGAGAAACCAATGGTTTCAATAGTGAATTCCAAGAGTGAGCCCTCCAAAGGCTACATGTTATTGTTTGTTTGTTTGTCTGTTTTTTAAGGGAGGGAAAACGTGGGATAAGGATGGGGCGAGGGGTAGACAGGGTACCAGGAAGGGAGGGGAAGCTGCATCCCCACAAGGAAAAAGGGGGAGAAAGAGAGAAGAGAGAAAGCAAAGGAGGAGCCAGTAAGGGATGTGACCCACCCGGCCCTTCTTCGGCAGTGAAAAAAGAGAACAGAATTATTATTAATTGCCAGGTAGTGGCACTCAATTTACTAACCCGCTAGTAAAATGCTACTAGAAACGCATTTTTACTAGTGTTTTTTACTATTATTAAAATGCAAGTAAAATGACAGTGGGTATAAGGCCTTATCTCCCTCTTGCTTATGCATACATCATAAATGCATCCATATTGTGTATAGCAGTTCTATCCACAGTGATTATATTTGCAATGACCCCATTATCTGTAACAGCTCTGTGTCTGGCAGTGGATTCCTTAGGGGGGTTTCCAGTTGCTCAGAAAATCCTGTATGCTGAAATTAAGACAGTTCCGTGGTTTCGAAGGAAGAAACTGCTTCTAGGCACCGCCTCCTATTAATGAATGATTTTTAATGCACAGCATACTTGATGCCTCTTTCTTTTTTTCTTATATTACTTTTCATTTGTTACTACATGTATATACCTTGTGCTATTATTATTATTATTATTATTATTATTATTTTATTACAGCAGGTGGGGGGTAGGCTTTTTTATGAAACCAAGTATTTGGAAGCCCCCCTTTAGAAATCACATGTTTGCATCTTCCTGGTATAGCCCACAATAGTTACTTTTGCCTCTATTGTTTATATACCAGCACTGTGCCCTCTAGATTTGCCCCATTGATTATATTTATCCTCTACCAACATCTTCCATATTGCTGATAACAGTACTGTACTCTCAAGCACTACCGCTATGACTTCCAGCACTGTCTCCCTGAATCCTGATCCTATTAATACTGGCATTGATGCTCCTCAATACAAACCCCTTGAAACAAGCGCTATCTCCTTCTGTGTTCCCCTCCATTGAAATAAGCTGCATGCAATCCAGCAAAACCCCATTTATTCCAATACTGTACCCATAGCATTGTCCTAATTGATAGCACCAGTATGCCCTCCAGCATTACATCTCCCCATTCCTCCCTTATTTACACATGCAAAATCACTGAAACAATGAATTGGGCTGCATATTTCACACAGTGTTTCCCTCTCCCTTACCTTTCCTATCCTTTGCCTTCTTAAATTCTGCCTATTGTCAAAAGTGGAAGAGAAGGAATGTATGCTGGGCTACTGCCAGTCACCACACTGTTCATAAATTGACTGATCTGTCAGAGTCTGAATATTACAGTGGCAGCCAGCAGTTCAGCAAAACGCCCATACATTTTACCTTGATGTAGAAGGGACAACAGAGGGGAAGGTATTATGAAGGCACTCGACAGCCTGCAGGAAAATACCATGTTGCATAGCCTGGTTCACAGCCTTCCATGCTACATGTGTACCAGTGTACTATCCAGTTTGTGCTACATCTCAGAAACATCATCTTGAAGCATGACTGTGACTGGATCACTGATAAATAACTTCTGGTATAAATTTATTTAAAGGAAATAGCGCAGTGCGCTTATTTATATAATTGCCAATGCACTTATTTTTGATTGAGTATATTTTGAGATAGGAAATCGTTATTTCTAAGACTAGGGTAGAAAATTTGTTTCTCTGTTTTAACCATTCTAGAGGAAATGCCTTATTTCTAATGTATATATCTGATACAATAAGTCTTTGTTTTGAAAGCCTTTTGTATATCTTGGTGTAAGGGAATGCTTTGTTTGGGGTTGTACCTTTCTTTGGGAATGTGTATTCTACGACTTTCTAAAGAAGGGATTCATGTTGATTGGGTCTTTTGATGTGTGAGGGTTCACTTGAAGACAGGAAGGTTTAATTAAAGATTTGCTGCTAAATTTCCTGCGTCTAAAAACAAGATGCAGGACATCACAGAGTTTTGTAGAATTACACAGATAAGTGTAAATATTGTTAGCTTTGTAAATCTATATTTTGATAAACAGATTACATCCTGATTCTAAAAATACCCTGTGTCCAGATCTGTACACTGAAATGTATCCTTCTGATGTTCCATCTGACCTGATCATCTGGTAGCTTAAACCAGTGTGAGAGCAAATAAACATCACTTGCTTCAAAGACCTGCTTGAAACCATCTTCAATATTGCTGTAATCCTGTGACCTGCAGATTAGACCCTAAATCTAATCTGTTTTCCGGCTGTTTCTGAGGTTGGACCCAGCTCTCCAGTATCACTGCTCTGCCTGCTACCCTACAGCTCTGGTCAGTGTGATAGGCCAGGAAGGATCCATCCACAGCAACCCTGATCCATAGTAAGAGGTCCAGAGTTAGCAGCCCAAGTGTACCAGCACAGGAGTACACTAGCAGTGACAGTTACCCAGAAGGAACGTGGTTCTGAGCACCATAAAGTAGCTCAGTGGTGGCAGCAGACTCCTCCTACTACAGCAACAGGGGCCTATTTGGAATAACGAAAGGGGGCGGTGGCAAAGTAAGCCACGCCGGTTTCCAGCAACAACAGACAGAGTGGCATAGGCGGTCCATCCTGTCACAGTGACAATTGGTTATATCTCTTGTCTTTAGAAGTTCTTTTCTGTGCCTCTCCTCTTAAGTAATTGAATGATCTACTACTGTCCAATGGTACTTTTTTTGATGCACTATTCTGGAAGGTTTTTAATGAGCCTGAAGAGGTTTCCTGCACTTCTGAAAATCCATTATGGCTGCAAAGGCCATTCTGAGTTGGGGTGAAATAATGAGGTTAATTTCAGGCAAAGCACGCAAAACCCATTTGGTTCCAAGCTTTCAAAGATCTCTACTTGGGACAACAGAGAAACCTTTGTAAAAGAAAAGCACTGACACACAATCTCTGTGGCATCGAGAGTCACTATGTCAACTTGTGCCCCCTGAAACTGGGAAATGTGAAGGGCTAGATGGTTCTGGAGAGGCCATCCTGGGCAGTGTTGATGGCTCTGGAATATATTCTGTTTCTTCTAAATTAGTTCTATTGGCTTGAAGTCCTACCTGTCAGGTGCTGCTCCCACACCATGCTAGGTGTGGGGAACGGACGCGTATCCTCTTCGGCGGACCCCCAACGGGACATACTTCCTGGTTCCGCCGGACGCGCATGCGCAGTAGCCAACGGGACGCTTTTCTCCGCAATATCGGCGGTCAGGAGCACCTGACCGCCGCAGGCACCTATCAGGGCCAGTGCCCTACTATTTAAAGCCCCTCCTGTTCCTTCCCTGTTGCCAGAGTATTGGTTTCACCATTCTCCAGCGTCTGTATCCAGCTCCCATATCTAGTGTTCCTTTGGTGTTAGACCTCCGGCTTGTTCCTGACCATTCTTTGTCCTGCGATTTGGCTACTTCGATTCTTGGATTCTGACCTTTGGCCTTCCACCCGACCTTCCCTCTGGATCACCCTTGTGTATCGCGCTATAGTTTGGCTTCGACCCGGACCGTACGACTACTCCTGCTATCTCCCGCTGCACTGTTAGCTAGCTTGAAGGACATGCGTGCCCCACACAGCCAAGCCCATACCTCCTTGCGGGGGTCCCTGGTGAATACCGGTGGTACGTTAGACTCCGCACCTTCCTGTCTAGTAGAGTCAATACCAGTCAGCGGCATCTCCAAGTCTGATCGTGACACTACCTGTGTTCGTTGAAATCTAGTGGGGCAAACCAGGGGATCAAATATGGTGGCTATACTGCCATGAAGTCTATTACTTTATTGCAATCTTCCCTCATGATGACCAGACATCCACATGTTTTCTCCTCAGGTGCTTAAAATCTAGCTTAATAGTGGGTCTACATACATGGTCTGCAACAGTTACTAAGATGGCTTATAGATCTTAACATACACTAGAGAAGTGATGGCTAAAAAAATAAAAGACAGATGAGCCACATGAATATATTGTATTAATATTTAACCTGCAATTGATGGAGACTCTCTAGTGAATTCTAGTACTGTACTGTGAGCTACATGAATCTTCATTCAGAAAGGTGTGAAACAGAAGCAATAGTAATGCCACATTGGGCTCTGCTTTAGGAATTGTTAGGCAGTGTGTACAGGAGTCCTGACATTACAGTGCCTGTACAAATGGTCTTAAAATGCCTACTTCCAGGGGTATTTATATATTCCCAATTGAATTGGAACACAGCTTTGCTGTCAGATTTAATACTCCAGCATTACTAACCACTACGTTTTGTTCCAAGTCGATGAGCAGCCACGGCTGCTATTAAAGTAATTTTAGTAATTTCCTCCAGCAGTAATCATATACCCTGTAACATGACCACAGAAGAAATTAGCCTGCACTTGGTATATCCCATATTATAAATGGTACCAGCTGCATGGCAATATAAATGCCCATATATGTACACAAAACAAAAAAAACAGTTGTTGTCAGTGCTTATCCTTAACACTGCATATCTGTGTGTCTCTAGCACTATGAAAACATGAGGTATTAGTTTATATTTTGATCAAAACGTTTTAGCCTGCATTCCTGTGTCAAGGGCACCTCATTATATGCAGGTCCTACACTGACCTATAAGCTTCAAACACCATTAAAATGCAGTTAAAATCAGATGCACTAACCTCCCAGGTATAGGGGCTAACTTCTAGTAAGGGCTGGCTTGTAAGCCACACCCAAATGAACCTTAAATAGGCTTTGATGGATAGCTGCTAAGGCAACATAAGGCAGTATTTTGAAACAAAACCAGAGAAGAAATAAGCCTGCGCTCGGTATAACCCATATTATATATGGTACCAGCTGCGTGGCTCTAAGCCCACGCTCGCTATATCCCATATTATAAATGGTACCAGCTGCATGGCAATATAAATGCTGCCATATATGTATAGAAAACAAAAAAGACAGTTGTCAGCGATTATCCTTAACAATGCATATTTACGTGCATCTAGCAATATGAAAACATAAGGTATTAGTTCATATTTTGATCAAAACATTCAAACCTGCATCCCAGCGTCAAGGGCACCTCATTATATGTAGATCCTAAACTGACATCTATGCTTAAAACACCATTGAAATGTAGTTAAAACCAGATGAACTCACATACCCTGTAATATGCCCTGTATTTGTAGTGATGGCCAGCCAAAATACAGTATGTGCCACCAATAATAAGCCCCCAAGTAGAAGTAATACCCAGTAATGACCTGGGTAGTAGTAATATTATTTGTCATATCTCTATTAATATTTCTGCCACCAGAAATGCCCAATAATAGTACCAGTAGTGTTATTGTCCAATGTCACTTATAGTAGTGTGCAATAATGTGGCCAATAATATTAGTTCCCAAAAATGTCCTTAGTTGTGCCAATGTAAGCAGGTGTAAGGACAAATATCACTTTTAGTAGTTTCATATAGTGTCACCAGTTATTGCAGTCCCCAATAATATCACCCGGTGTATTAGTGCCCAATGTCGCTAGTTGTAATAGTGCCCAATGTAACAGTAGTAGCAATGTCAAATAAAGTTGCTGGTTGTAATAATGCCCAATGACATTTATAGTAGTTTTAAATAATGACACTACTTGTAGTAATTCCCAATGTCACCACCAGTTGTCCTCCCCAATAATATCACCAGCTGTAGTGTAGTGGCCAATAATTTCACTGGTTCCCCTATTGGCAGAATTAATACATTCAGTGTAAAATGTAATTCGTACTATACCAGCCACATATATAGATTCATTAGTGCTGTCTGGCAGAGGAAAGCTGAACTTGCCTCCTTGATCGCTGTTTAGCCTGCGCTGCAACAAGGATATCCTTAGTGATGTAACATTATGGCATCACTGGATTTCCCTATGTAATCTGAAAGTGCTTAGAAATTCTTTGTTAGCTCTACACATCCTGTTTGAATGCTGTGTACAGTCATTAGGGAGGCAAGAACTGAATTGAATAGTTTATGGCTGTCTTACAGCGACTATCTCAATTGGAGAATTGTAAACCTTTAATATACGCAAACAACTGTGAAATTTGAATTGACCGTTTGGCAGAGAGGGTTATTGATATAATAGGATAAGAAGCTTTAAATTTAGTTACCAGAGTCTAGCATGTTATATTAGGATTTATACCAGTATTATTTGTCATATATATACTAAATAAAACTAGCTAGTACATCCATATGATTAACTGTTTCTGTTTTCTTACAGGTACTTTATTTCACACAAAGCAAGCAAAACTTGGCAGCAAGTGTTTTGGTTTTCCATAAGCATTGCTATCAACAATGCCTACATCCTCTACAAAATGTCTGATGCCTACCATGTTAAAAAATACAGTCGAACTCAGTTTGGAGACAGACTTGTGAGAGAGTTACTTGGATTGGAGGAAACACTCCAAGATTAATATCAGAACTGCCTTCGGTTTAATAGAGGTTTCTTGGAAGCGGAACATGAATCCTCTGCTCTGGACTGCCATTCAGGGAAATCAATGTCAATTATGCCAATCTACTAAATATTATGATATAAGCATATTGAGGCAATGACTTTAAAACCTACAATTTAATAAGCATCGCTGTTTTTATTTTCTAGTAATATTAGAAAAATTATCATACATTTTAAATCACACAATTAAGCATCTAAGAGGAAAAGCAACATAAGTTATCAGATATCAGTGTGTGCCATTTAAATCATACTATTTTAGATCTGTTTGTTGTCTGTTACAGCAGACAAAAAAAATCTGAAAAGTTATTTAATTTATCTTTTTCCAGCCAGTTTAACATAAATATTTTCATTTTTCATTGAAAAATATATTGTTTAAATGATTGGTCTTTTGTTACATTCTTTAGTTATCAGTAACTTTGACATGCAGAATGTTTTATAATTGCTACTATAATTACGTATGGGGTAGCATATATTGTAGTGAAGTGCACACCATGGAATAGAATGTTTTTATGCATCTTAATTGACTATCCGTACTTGAATAAACCAATCAAATATCTGTCCCACGATAGAACTGATTCCACACTTAATTCTTAGACATGGTGCACCATTCACTACAATAAATTAATTTTATTCCAGTCTCTATTTATACAGGGGGTTATAAGGGGTATATTGGTGTATTATTGGAAATCATTGTCAATTAACTGAAAACATACTCTTAGTTACACATGTTGCAGAGGAGTTAACATTCAAGATTAGTAGTCAGCAATATACATTTTGATGGCTATCACTTGTGGCCCTTGGCACATTATAATGGCAGAGAAGCATTTGGCTTACTAGAACTTGTGCATTTTTTTCACATAATCATCGTGATAAGACACAATTATTTGAGAAGGGCTTTACTAATTTACTGAGTTGTGCTTGTCTATGGGTAAAATAATTATCCAATCATAAATAGCCTCACAAACCTTGGGACCCCTATAACATGAAAAACATGGCCCCCACCTACTGCACTCCTCATGCCAGTGACTGTAATAGTGAGTCCTACTTGCTGGCTAATTTGCAAAGCTAATTTGGTAAATGGTATACAAGAGTCTGTACTGGTTGCAGTTGTACAATGCCTTGTAGTGGGTACTGTACAAATGATCTCCCAATATATTGTCTAGTATATAAATTCCTAATATAATGACCATGGTATAAAACATGGATAGTATATAATGCAGACCTCCAACTTGGTGATTATTGTGAAGTAGACCTCCATGCTCCGGCAGCCAATATATAGCAGACCTTCGGTTTCCACTGGTCAATGTATAGCAGACCTATACACGCTTCTTAATCCTTGGTTGCTAGCATATAGCAGACCTCCTACATTTAGTGGCCAGTGTAAAGCAGACCTCCAATCTCTAGTGACTAATGTAAAGCAGACTTTAATTCTGTGGTGACAAGCAGATCTCATTAACCCACCATGATGTATTCACTATCTTCCCCACTTTGCAACTTGTTCATTACTATTAGAGGATCGCTGAGACCCATTAGTTACATCTAGAAGCTGATATGTTCATTCTTAGATAGGAAACCGTCTAGTTTCCTGTCTAATGCTATGAATAAAGCAGAGTGCTGGGAGCTGCCTGATAGATTTTACTGATGAAGCTGTCTGCTAGTCATGACTGTCAGCTAAATGCAAATAACAGCTCTCGGAGGCCCTTTCTCCTATCAACAAAAAAGTGGCACAGCAGAAAATGGTCAATTTACCAGGTACATTTTGCAGCTCCCACCTGTACCTCTATCACAGCGGCAATACAGAACGTATGAAAGCACCAGGCTTGGACTTTGAATTCGGAATCATTCCCAAGGTTGAATTTTCTACTTCTGTCTGAGAGGACTCAATATGGGTCTTGTACATAATATATATTTTTATCAGCACATTTTAATGAACAGCATTTACTACTCTAAGCACCTGATTACTTAAAATTACTTAGCCCAGCATATTTTCCTTGAAATTACTAAATAAATAAATTAATGTTAGTTGTGCGAACTGCAGGATATCACTGCAAAGAACCTAATAGATGAAGTTGCAGCCCCACTGTGATATTAAGGGTCATATACGAGTATGAAGACTTACAGATGTTCCTCTGGTGCAGGACTTGCAATGAAATGATGTTTCAATTTTGCCATTGTGCACACTCGTATGACAGACTGCAATCCAAAAATATTAATTCAAGGGATCTTCAGGAAGTTACTTCCAAAATGTTGAATGGGGATTATGCATCTATGAATATGGTCAAATAGATTTAAAAAATAACACTTTTCACATGCACATTTTTCTGGTTAGTAGATGAACCACAGTGAATTATATTTCATATACACTTTTTTTTTAACTCTTAGTGGGGAATTCAATTGAACACGTTACATGTGGGAGTAGCGCAGCCCACGCACTATTACTATAAGTACAGTAATTTTAATGCGGATTTCTGCTTGGGCCACTCACTTACTGTACTAAAGGTAATAGTGTATGGGCCGTGTTACTCTCACAAGTAACACAGTTAATTGACTTCTCCGTTAGTATTGTTATTTTCAAGCAAGAAAGGATTTACTCATTCATCGGCAGATCAAAGCATTGTAGTGATAATGTCATGGTGCCTACTCTCCCGGAATGTCCGGATGACTTGAACATTTTTGGGAGCTCTCCTGGATTCCCGAGAGATTAGGGCAATCTCCTGAATCCTACCCACCTCGTTGGTGAAGTGGGCTAATTGCGTCATCCTGGCCCTGCACCCAGCTATAATAGGGCAAAATTGTTATTGTATGGCAGGGGGTAGGGCTTAATGATGCGATTATTGTGGCCATGCCCCAAAGACATGGCCAACTTTGGAGATCTCCCGAAGGGGTGATCTCCAAAGTTGGCAAGTATGGATAATGCCTAACTTTAATTGTCTTTCTCAATTCTCAAGACTTTTAATATCCTTTCATCTGCTGATCAATCACTAAATCCTTGTTGTTTGCATATTATGAGTGTCTACTTGCATTGTACATCGCACTGTTCCTTTACTATTGTGCAGGTAATTTGGATTAAGGTGCCTCATCCAAAACGGTGGAATAATGAGACTGAGGGGTATATTTACTAAACTGCGGTTTTGAAAAAGTGGAGATGTTGCCTATAGCAACTAATCAGATTTTAGTTATCATTTATTTAGTACATTCTGCAAAATCTAAATTGATTGCTATAGGCAACATCTCTACTTTTTCAAACCAGCAATTTAGTAAATATACCCCTGAGTGTCTGTAATTGGCACATACCTGCACTTATTTTACTAATAGTAAGATTTCAACATGCTGCCAAGTGCACAATACTGATATCCTGCAGATTGATCTTTTAGTTTGGTCTCCTTACATATATGAGAGGATCTCCTAAATAACTTTCAGCTCCTTACGGCAAACATCTTAAGCCATAATGGCATATTCTGTCCTCGTGTGTTTTCATATTTGCATGTCACCATGTTTCAGTTAGCTAAGTCAGATGTCTGTCAAGCAAACTGACCAATGACAGAATTTCTTTGTGAGGTTTAACAGCTCTGTGGAATAGTAAGATTTCAATGTGCTGCCAAGTACAGAATGCTGATATTCTGCAGAATCATCTTCTAAATTGGTCTCTTTACATAAATAAGAGAAATACATGAAATAAGAGGACATTGCCAAAAAATACCGATATATTAAAAGAGGTATAACACTGCTTTTGTATGACTTACAGACCAAGATGTGCTGTGGCTTTGTATTTTAAATGGGCACAATGTTTCAGTTTTGAAGACAGATAGACAGACAGAAAGAGAAATCCTGATTTCAACTGGAAATTTTGGCCATCATATCACCTAATTTTTGATGGTTCTCTTACACTATGAGTAAACAAGAATGGGCAAGCACCTCATATAAGCATAGATATAAACACAACCTGCTCTTGTATTTTCAAGGCATTCCATGTATTGAAACTTGTAAGTATGAAAATTACTATGTAATACATGTGCACAAAGGTAGAGAGAACCACCACTACTTCCATGTGTATACTGTGGCTATATATATATATATAGGCATCTCTTACCTCCCAATGGCAAAAGAAAGTTCTTTAAATATACTAAATTTTTGAGCAGGTCTGTGTTATATTTATTTTTATTAGGGAGATGTATATTGTAAATTTTGGTCGCAAACAGCTCTCTGACTTCAAAGGTTCATCAATATATTAACAACACTGTTTCAAACTAGTACTAGGATCACTTAAATACTTTTCAGCGCCTCACGGCAACCATCTCCTATAGCCATAATGGCATATTCTAGCCTCGTGTTTTCATATTTGCATGTCACCATGTTTCAGTTGGCTAAATCAGATGTCTGTCAAGCAAACTGACCAATGAAATAATTTCTTTGTGAGATTTAACAGCTCTGTGGCAATGTTCAAATGTCATATTATTGTAATAATTATTATTGTCTAGTAAAAAAAATGACTATTTATAAAGATTATTGAAACCGTTTTTTTGTGTTAATATAATTCCACTTTTCAGCTTACAAGGAGTAGATAAAAGCAATATTACTGCTATTTTATACATGTATATGTACAGTATAACGTTATTGTTCAAAACTAAAATATCACCACAAATAGAAGAAATCACAAGCAGGAAAATGACACCTTATGCAACAGATTGTCACAGCTAACAGCTATTGTCATAATGTCATAAGCTTGTAGAACAGGTGGTAGAGGTCTTAGGTCAGATAAGTGGTGCAACAGACCTTGGACCATCTGGGATAAGGTTTGAATCTGAACAGCCAGCACCTGGGCTGGAGAAGGATTTGTCCTGCTTTCATCCATGGAAGTGAGTTCTTCAAGAGTCTTCACTGGCTGGTTATAATGTCACAGGTAACAGCTATTGTCATAAGCTTGTAGAACAGGTGGTAGAGGTCTTCACCTATAGCAGCCACCTTTCCCGTAGAGCTTGTTGCGCTCACAGGTACTCGGATGCCTCTAGCTCTTATGCTCTGCATAGTACAAACTTATGGATATAACTGTAAAGCGGGCAAGGGGGTGACGGCAGGAGATAAGCAAAGTCAGAGACAGGCCAAGGTCATAGGGCACAAGCAGGCAGCGATGTAAGGTCCAGGCAAAGGGTCAGGTCCAGCAGAAAGACAGGATATCCGATTCACAGCAGAAGTCAGGGTTACTAGCAATAAATCATGGTCCAATAAGCAAACCAAGGGTCATACACAGAAGGGTCTATCCAGAAGTACAGGAACAAAGTACAGGAGCAGGTCAGCAGCCAGGAAACTGAACGCTATAACCGGCAAGCAGGCCAAGCCCTCCCTGCTTTAAATACCTAGACTGGCCAAAATTAGAATTAAGGAGGTGCTGGAGGTTTTAATCAGCCACTGAGGATGTAAATAGGTAAGTAATTTAATTTGCACCTGCGCCTGGCTGCCTCTAATGCCGGGACGCAGGGCTGTCAGTGAGAGCGTCCCGGCCATTGCCACAGTGACGGCCGGGATCTAGAAACTGGAAGTGACATCCCGGCTGTTGCTATGACAGCCGGGCCGCAAGCAGGAGAGATGAGCCGTGGATCGCCGCAGCTCGTAAGAGTACCCCCCCCTTGAAAGGTTAAGGAACCCCGACATCCTGGTTTGTTGGGAAATTGTTTGTAAAAGTCTGTGGTGTGCTTGCCGGCATGTAAATGCCTCCATGGAACCCAGGATCGTTCCTCCGGGCCACGACCTTTCCACTGTACCAGGAAATGGATTTTCCCCTGGAACTTTTTAGAATCAAGAATTTTTTACACCACAAATGTCTGATGATCCTCTAAGTTAACAGGCTGAGATGTCCGTAAGTAGCGGAGCCTAGATTTGCATGCAGGAATAGCAGGCTTCAGGAGAGAACAATGGAAAGTGTTCGGAATCCTAAGAACGGGGAAGCTTCAACCTGAAGGCGACAGGATTGACCTGTTTAATAATAGAAAAAGGTCCAATGAATCTAGGGCTAAGTTTGATATTACAAGTGGAGAGCCAGACCTTTTGACCCACTTTAAAAGAACGAATTATTTGGTAACAGTGTGCAAACCTTTTAGACTGGAAAGAGGCCCGTAGTAAAGCAGAGTGGACTTTCTTCCAGATAATCCTGAGATGAGAAGCCGTGGAATGTATCTCAAAGAGGCTAGAATGGTTGAGAGAGGACAAGGATTTGTATCTTGAATGGAAACTGAAATTGCAGAAATATGGAGAGATGCGAGTGGAGGAATGCGAACTCATCCCAGAAGGCAAAGATGACCAATTTTCTTGCAATTCATCATCATCATCATCATCATCTATTTATATAGCGCCACTGATTCCACAGCGCTGTACAGAGAACTCATTCACATCAGTCCCTGCCCCATTGGAGCTTACAGTCTAAATTGCCTTACACACACACACACACACACACACACACACAGAGACTAGGGTCACTTTTGATAGCAGCCAATTAACCTACTAGTATGTTTTTGGAGTGTGGGAGGAAACCAGAGCACCCGGAGGAAACCCACGCAAACACGGTGAGAACATACAAACTCCACACAGATAAGGCCGCGGTTGGGAATTGAACTCATGACCCCAGTGCTGTGAGGCGGAAGTGCTAACCACTTAGCCACCTTGCTGCCCCAATTCGGAGGTATAAAAGCGTAGAAACGGTTCTAAAGATTGATTAACTCTTTCAGTCTGTCCGTTGAACAGAGGATGATAGGCTGATGAGAGGCTGATGTTAAACCCAAGGAGGCTACAGAAGGACTTCCAGAATTGGGCAACAATTTGAGAGCCGCGGTCTGAGACATTATCAACAGGTAAGCCACGGAGACGGAAAACATGCTGTATAAAGAGTACAGCCAGACTCTGAGCACTGGGAAACTTGGTCAATGGAATAAAATGGGACATCTTACTGAAACTACTAACCAAATGGTGTTGTTTCCTGAAGAACATGGCAGATCCACAATAAAATCCATTGACAAATGCGTCCAGGGTTTCGTAGGAGTATAGAAGGGCATAAGCTGGCCTGAGGGACAGCTTCTGCAAGTTTTGTTTTTTGCGCAATCTTCACAGGAAAGAACAAAATTTTTTACATCAGAGGACAAAGAAGGCTGCCACATAGAGCGCAAAAGAATCTCAATAGTTTTGGAGATACCCGAATGTCCGGCAGACTTGTTCTCGTGGGCCTCAGAAAGAACTGCTCTTCGCAGATGAACTGAAACAAATAAACAACCTGCAGGTGTTTCTGAAGGATCTAATTTTTGGAATTTACGAATGGTATTACCTAGGTCTTGGGTCAATCCAGCGTGTATAATGGAAGGAATAATGGGCTGCGGTTCCCCAGCAGGTAATTGTGAGGAATAAAGCTTCTAAACAAGGCAACTACCTTGGTATTCTTGGATGCTGGTCTATAGGTAATGACAAACTTAAAACAAGTGAAAAATAATGCCCATTGAGCTCTGGAGTTTAACCATTTAGCAGTTTCAATGTACAAAAGTTTTTTGTGATCGGTAAAGACTGAAATCGTATGAACAGCTCCCTCCAACCAGTGACGCCACTCTTCAAAGGCCTACTTAATTGCCAGAAGTTCTCGATTACCTACATCGTAGTTAACCTCAGCAACAGAAAATTTGCACAAATAAAAAGCACATGGATGAAATCTATGGTTGCAGAGATCCCTCTGGGATAGGACAGCACCTACCTCAGAGACGTCAACCTCCAGTATGTATGGTAACACCGGATTGGGATGCTTTAGGACTGGTGCAGTGGTGAATGCCCTTTTGAAGGCTATGGTCTCAAATGAGGCTATGGTCTCTAGTTGCAAGTTGCTGGAGTCCACCCCTTTGCAGGTGAGGGCAGTAATGAGAACCACCAAATCAGAAAATGCTCGGATGCAACTCCGGTAATAATTTGCAAAGCCCAGGAATCTCTGGATAGCTTTTAGATTAGTAGGGCGTACCCATTCCAGAATGGCTTGGACTTTGCTCGGATCCATAGAGAATCCATCTGGAGAGATTACATATCCGAGGAACGACACCTTCAGAACTTCAAACTCACATTTTTAGAGTTTGGCAAAGAGGAGATGTGCTCTAAGTCTTAGGAGGACCTGCAGCAGGGACTGAAAATAAATCAGGATGTCATCCAGGTACACTATAACGATCTGTCCAAGAAAATCACGGAGAACTTCATTGATAAGATCATGGAAGACGGCAGGCGCATTACACAGGCCGAAAGGCGTGACCAAGTACTCATAATGGCCAGATTGAGTTTTGAATGCAGTCTTCCACTCATCGCCTTCCCTGATGCGGTTGAGGTTGTAAGCACCGCATAGATCAATCTTGGTGTAGACAGTAGCATTTCTAAGTTAATCGAACAGAACTGAGATGAGTGGGAGCGGACAGTTGTGTAAGGATCTGCCTGCAAGCCCCTTGCAGTGCATACTGCTTTGCCTTGAGCTCCTGCCTCCTGGACTATTAGACTTTATTAATGTGTATTTGCAGCAGTACCTCTGATCACCAGGTGCTGCTATCGTGCCTTTCATGTTTGCATGCGTTCTCCAATTATCCCATGCACCTGGGTGTGTTCAATTTTCCCTTATATATACCTGTCACTCCCAACACACATTGCTGGTTATTGATGTTACTCTCTGTTGTCACATCCTGTTGTTACTTGTTCCTGCCTTCTGATATCCTTCTGGTTACCTGCTGCTTGGGATCTGTCCATACCTCCTGCTTCCCTGCATTAGCTGTGTACCTGGTGGTCTCTGCAAATTTATATTGCTTCCTGCATCAGCTTTGCACCTGGTATTTACTACAAACTCATGACTACCTACTATTTGTACATTTCTGCAAATAAACATAGAGTGTTTTCACCATATTCGTGGCTCCTAGCTGTATTCCTGTATTTAACCGTGACAAGTTGTTTTTAACGGTAAACTGCTTTAATCCTCGGAAATCAATACAAGGGCGTTGTGACAGGATGGACCGCCTATGCCACCCTGTCTTTTGTTGCTGGTAACCGGCTGGACTTTCTTTGCCACCATTCCCTTTAGTTATCCCAAATGTGCCCTCTTACCGCAGTAGGAGGGGCTTACAATGCTGCCACCACTGAGCTCCTATGGCACTCAGAACAACATTCCTTCTGGGTCACTGACGCTGCTAGTGTACCTCATTGATGGTGTACCTGGGCTGGTAACTCCGGACCTCTATGGATCCGGGTTGCTGTGAATGGATCCCTCACTGGCCTATCACATTGACCAGGGCTGCTGGATAGCAGGCAGAGCAGTGGTACTGGAAACTCTTGTGTCCAAACCTCAGAAACAGCCAGAGAACGGATTCGATTTTGGGTTTAATCTGTAGATCACAGGAATACAGCAATATTAAAGATGTTTCCAAGCAGGTCTTTAAAGCAAGATGTTTATTTGCTCTCACTGATTAAACGGTTCCAGTGATCAGGTCAGTTGATATCAGAAGAACACATTTCAGTGTGCAAGTGAGGGCATGTATACATTTCAGACACATGCTATTTTTAGCATCAGGATATACTCTATTTACACAAACATGGATTTACATGCACTGCAAAGCTAACAAAATTTGCGCTTGTCTATGAAATTCACTCTGGACAAAGGCCACACAGTAACGACCCCCTGCTAGGCCTTTGGCCAGAGCAGGCATGACACTTCATCACAAAACTTCGTTAGCACTTCCTGCTATCAGACTCCCTTGCACATATGCCTAATTGGAGGTTTTAACTAGCAACCTTACAAATCCTAAACAATGACACTTCCATACTAAATACATCCCAATACACACACAAGACCTCCATCCACAAAGACCTATTGTATCAGAAATATGCATCAGAAATAAGGCATATCCTTTAGTAAGGTGAAAACAGGAAAAACCAGTTTCTACCCTGGTCTCAGAAATAACGATTTCCTATCTCACCTATCGCAAACACACGCTGGAAGGTGGCTGGTGCATTCTTCATCCCATATGGCATGGATTTAAATTCGAACAGGCCAAGTGGGGTGATGAATGCTGACCATTCCTGAGCCTCAGGGGTCAGCGGTATCTGCCAATACCCCTTGCTCAAGTCAAAGGTGGAAATATACTTTGCTCCAGCTAACTCGTCTAACAGAGCGTCAATTCGGGGCAGGGGATAGGCATCAGACACGGTCACCTCGTTCAACCGTCGGTAGTCTATGCAAAACCGCATTGTTTTGTCCTTCTTGGGAATCAATACAACGGAGGACGCCCATGGACTATGCGATGGCTGGATCACCACTAGTGCAAGCATTTCCTGTACCTCCTTATATATACTTTCCTTGGCCTCTGGTGAGACCCGATAAGTGGGTTGCCTAACTGGCCTTTGCTCACCAGTGTGCACATGGTGTCATCACCAAGGAAGTCCGACCGGGCTTCCTGCTGAAATGAGTAGCAAAGGACCACAGCACTGCCTCAAGTTGCTCCGTCTTGCAGGCACTCAACTGTTAATCCCAGCCTGCTTCCTTTACACCACCTTTCTCTCTGGCATCCGCGAGGAGGTCAGGTAGCGGGTCACTCCCTAGTTCTTCAGTCGGTAAGCAGCAAACCGCCGCTACCAACTCCACAAGCTCGTGGTATGCCTTCAACATATTTACGTGGTAGGTCCACTGCCGTCTACCGTCGCTATCAAATGACACCACGTCAGTGATGTCACTCAGGCGTTTAGAGACTGTGTAAGGTCCAGCCCAGGCAGCCTGGAGCTTGTTCTGGTGCGTGGGCATCAGAACAAGGACCTTCTGCCCTACTTCAAACACTCTGGCACGCGCGCCCTGATCGTACCAAGTCTTCTGTTTCGCCTGCGCTTCTGCTAGGTTAGCCTTCGCTAGCCCCATGAGATTCTCTAACCGATCTCTGAGCTTGAACACATACTCTACCACAGAGACATCCTGGGTGGGTAGTTCCCCTTCCCAAGACTCCTAAAACAGGTCAAGAGGCCCACGGACTCTGCGGCCATATAGCATGTTCGAAGGGGGTTAAACCAGTAGACTCCTGCGGCACCTCCCGATAAGCATACAGGGGGTGTGGCAGGTAGCGTTCCCAGTCCCCCCCTATGAAGTTACATATTCCCGTAGCATGTGCTTCAGAGTGCCATTGAACCGCTCGCACATTACGTTAGTCTGGGGTTGGTAGGGGGCAGTACGGAGTTTCCGCACTCCGCACTTTGCCCAGAGACACTGGACCAGTTCACTAATGAACTGTGTCCCTTGATCGGTTAGAATCTCACTAGGGAACACTGTTCTGTTGAATACTCCTAGCAGCGTGTCTGCTACCTTTTCCGCAGTTGTGGAGGACAGAGCTACAGCCTCTGGATACTGGGTAGCATAGTTCACCACGTTGAGGATGTATCTCTTCCCCAATCTACTGGGCACAGGCAGAGGACCTACTATGTCCACAGCCACTCACTGACAAGGTTCCTCAATTATGGGCAAGGACCTGAGGGGAGCACGAGCGCTGGGGCGCCCAAGACGCTGACACACATCATAGGACTTAAAGTAGGCCCGGACATCATCCGACATTCCAGGCTAGAAAAAGTTCTGTGTCAGGTGCTTCAGTGTTCGGTCTCTGCCCTGGTGTCCTGCCATAGGAATTTCATGGGCAACTGACATTAGTTGCGCACGAAATCCACGTGGTACCACCAGTTGACCTTGTTCCCGGACTCGTCTATCCCCATCTACCTTCCTAGCTACACGGTACAACAACCCTTTACACCAGGTCACACTCCCTACCTCCATCGCTGGAAGGCTGCCGCCAGCCTGGCGCCTCATGCTTTCCAGGGAGGGATCAGAGAGCTTCGCTGCCCTGAACTTTTCCCTGTGGCCCTCACTATCATCTAAGTCAGGATACGCTGCAGGGGGGTCTATGCTTAGGTGACTAGGGTCAGTCAAAGTGGGGTCAGTCAAAGGGGGGTCACTGTGGTCAGCTGTACTCACCGCTGGAGCTGGCATACTGCTAGGGACAGGAGCATCACCGGGCACCCCCACAAGATCAGGTTGGCAAGAGACAACATCCTCTGCATTGCTAGGGGATGTAGTCTTTCCAGAGGCAAAGGGCTGGCTGTTTCCTGAAGAAATAGCAGATGTGTTTTTTTCCTCTGGGCTGGCTGAAGCTGTGGTTGCTGGTGATGGCTGTGTTGTAGCAGCTGTGGCCTTTTTCTCTAGGCTGGGCTGTGCAGGTGTAGATCCTGAAATCTGTAGCTTAGCAGCTTGGCTCCGGGTAAGAGAGTTCAGAAATGCGGTCACAATTCCACCCCCAACATCGTTGCCCAAAATCACATCAGTTACGAGGACATCCATAACGGCAACATCTCGCAACTCCTGGCCAGCTCCCCAGTCCAGATACACCCTTGCTACAGGCACTTCTTTTTCCAGTCCATCTGCCTCAGCAACTTTGGCAGTGTGATCCTGCAATACTGCAGCAGGATCAATAAGGTGGGGACTCACAACAGTAATTGAGGCTCCTGAGTCTCTCAGTGCTTCACCCTGCAGGGGTCCCACTTGGACCGGCCGCAGGTTTCTCCACATGTTTTTTGGGGGTCTTTTGAACACACAGGTGACTCTCTCTGCTGAGTCACCTTCAGACACGCCACACTCCTTTGGGCTGGCAGGGGTGGAAATAGTCTCTAATGGCTCACCTTCGCCAGTTAAGCAAGTTAGCCGGGTTCCAGGACTCTGATTAGGGGCACAAGTCTGGGGTGCTGGGGCTGTGGGACAGTCAATCCTTACATGACAGATTTTTCCGCAGCTGTAGCACTTCTTCTCCAGCCTAGGCTCTGGTGGTCTCTGATAACTCCCGGGGCGGTGGCTGGCAAATGGCACCCGGAGGGTTAAGTACTTGCTTTTGGGGGTGAGTACTGGAAACGCTTGGGTCCAAACATCAGAGACAGATGGAGAATGGATTAGATTTAGGGTCTAATCTGTAGATCACAGGAATACAGCAATATTGAAGATGTTTCCAAGCAGGTCTTTAAAGCAAGATGTTTATTTGCTCTCACTGGTTAAAGGTCCCAGTGATCAGGTCAGTTGATATCAGAAGAACACATTTCAGTATACAAGTCAGTGCATTTATACATTTCAGACACATGCTATTTTTAGCATCAGGATATACTCTATTTACACAAACATGGATTTGCATGCATTGCAAAGCTAACAAAATTTGCGGTTGTCTATGAAATTCACTCTGGACAAAAGCCACACAGCAACGACCCCCTGCTGGGCCTTTGGCCAGAGCAGGTATGACACTTCATCACAAAACTTCGTTAGCACTTCCTGCTATCAGACTCCCTTGCACATATGCCTAATTGGAGGTTTCCACTAGTAACCATACAAATCCTAAACAATGACACTTCCATACAAAATACATCCGAATACACACAAGACCTCCATCCACAAAGGCCTATTGTATCAGATATATACATCAGAAATAAGACATATCCTTTAGCAAGGTGAAAACAGTAAAAACCAGTTTATACCCTGGTCTCAGAAATAACGATTTCCTATCTCAGAATATATACAATACAAAAAATAAGTGCCTATGCAATTCTATAAATATGCGCCCTGCGCTATTTCCCTTCAATAAATTGATACCATAAGTTATTTATGAGTGAACCAGTCACACTCCTCCCCCCTTGTCCATGCGGTAACCAGGGTGCAATGTCCAAACGATTTGGCTCCTGGTCCGCCATCTCCTAGGGTTACCGGATGTGACCCGGAGGTTCTGGCTCTTCCTACCGAGACAGTCCATCCGCATTGCTGTGAGCCTTTCCCTGCTTGTGAATTATTTCAAAGTCATAAATTTCCCTTCAATAGATTGATACCATAAGTTATTTATGAGTGAACCAGTCACAGGCATAGACTACTGTCCTTTTTAGACACAAATAAGCACCCAGCTCTCACTGGGGATTTAGAAGGTCTAATAAATCATTTTTGTAGATTTTGCTCCACATATTCCTGCATTGCCTTAATCTCAGGACCAGAGAGCAAGTATAACCTTCCTTTAGGCAAATTAGATCCTAAAATTAGATCAATGGTGCAATCAACGTCACGGTGTGGAGGCAGAGAGTCAGCCGCCTTTTTGGAGAACACATCCTGAAACTCACGATAAGGGAAAGGAAGTTGTTCAGGAAGGGGCTGCAGAAACTGAAGAGACAGAGTCAGACAATTTTGAGAGCAAAGGGAACTCCAGTGGACAATCTCTCCTAAGCTCCAAACAATAACTGGGTTATGGAGATAGAGCCAGGGATGACCCAGAATTAGTGGAACAGAAGGGCAGTTAATGAGATAGAGAGACAGGTTTTCGGAATGAAGAGATCCCATCGTTAGTTGTAATGGCGGAGACTCATAGGAAATCCTGCCCCCAGGAAAGGGCCTCCATCCAGACCACAAACTGTGATTGTAGTATTGATTTTCATGAGAGGAATCCCAAGAGACTTGGCAAAGCCGAAATCTAAAAAATTTCTTGCAGCACCACTATCTAAAAAGGCTGAGATGACGGTGGTGCGTGATTCAAAGGCAATATGAGTGGGAACTAATAAAGCATTTTTGGAACAAATAAACTGCAGACCTAGATGAATCTCTTCCACATACTTTAAGCCTGTTCTTTTCCTGACCTGTTGGGATAGGTGACCTTTGTTTCCACAGTATAAACAAAGACCTAAGATTCGGAGAGAGACGATAAGCACCTAGCTGCATAAGTTCCACAGCTTCCATAGTAGGAGGATACACGGAAAGGAGTCTACCTGAGGTAGGTGCTTCATTATCAGCTCTTCTTTCTTTGATGTGTCTATCAACCTTTATAGCTAGTTGCATAAGTCCCTCCAGAAAGGTAGGTGAAGGGTATTGAACCAGAGAGTCCTCAATTTGATCTGACAATCCTAAACGGAACTGACTGCGTAATGCAGGGTCGTTCCACTCGCTGTCAGTGAACCACCGTGGGAACTCGACAGAGTGCTTCTCTGCAGAAGCCACCCGATCCCGGTCGTCATACAGGAAACCTAAGGCATTGAAGAACGTATCCACTGATCTTAATGAGGGGCTATCAGAAGGCAAGCTCTAAGCCCAGGACTGAGGGTCACTCTGAAGGAGTGAAATTACTATTCCCACTCTGTTGCTCGGAGCCAGAGGAGCAAGGTCGTAGGCGAAAATAAAGTTTGCAGCTCTCCTTAAAGTTGCAGAACAAGCTTCTGTCACCAGAAAATCAATCCGGTAAATTCAACTTGGGCTCAACAGTAGGTGCCGAAGTGAGCTGTGAGGTTCTGGAGGCTTCTTCTTGTGCAGATAAGCGATGCAACAGACTTTGGACCATCTGGGATATGGTTTGAATCTGACCAGCCAGCACCTGGGCTGGAAAAGGATGTGTCCTGCTTTCATCCATGGAAGTGAGTTCTTCCAGAGTCTTCATTGGCTGGTTATAATGTCACAGGTAACGGCTATTGTCATAAGCTTGTAGAACAGGAGGTAGAGGTCTTTAGGTGTAGCAGCCACCTTTCCCTTAGAGCTTGTTGCGCTCACAGGTACTCAGATGCCCCCAGGTCTTGTGCTCTGCTTAGTACAAGCTTATGGATAGAACCGTAGCGCGGGCAAGGGGATGACGGTAGGAGATAAGCGAAGTCAGAGACGGGCCAAAGTCATAGGGCACAAGCAGGCAGCGATGTGAGGTCCAAGCAAAGGGTCAGGTACGGCAGAAAGACAGGATATCCGAGTCATAGGCAGAAGTCTGGGTTACTAGCAATAAATCATGGTCCAACAAGCAAACCAAGGGTCATACACAGAAGGGTCTATCCAGAAGTACAGGATGTCAGGCGCCGTCCCGCTCGACCGCCTGTTCCTCTGACTAGCGCGTCTGGTTGCCTAGCAACCAGATGCATTACTTCCGGATTCCCCGCTGCCTGGCGTCTGCAAGACAGCGCGCCCCGTTGCTAGGCAACGGGACGCTATAGTTGATTCCAGCGCTACGGATGACAGCGCTGCAGCGTGATGCTGATTGGTTCACTGTGGTATTTAAACTTCCTCTGACCCTCCTACCAGTGCCAGAGTATCAGGTCTTCCTGCCTCCAGCATTTGTGTGTACCAGTTGCTGTATTTGTTCCTGATTATCCTTGTGCTGCCTGTGACCTTTTGACCCGGACCGTTTGACCACCTCTATTTTGGATTCTGCCTTTGAACTACGCTACCTGAAAGTTACCGACCCGGCTTGCCTCACCATTCTTCTGGATATCCCTTTGTACCTCTGCTACCAGAACGTTACCGACCCGGCCTGTCTGACACCTCCTTGTATCTCGCTGTTGACTCTTGGAAGGACCGCGACCTGCGTGTCCCTGCAGCGGAGTCCATACTTCCTTGCGGGGGTTCCTGGTGAATACCAGGGGCATGTTAGATTCCGCACCTTCCTCTAAGTTGCGCCAACAATAGCAGGTACGCTATATAGTTGTGACAGTATACTCTGGCCATGACTACGTAGGGGTCTGGTGAACCGTCGTCTCGAGATCTACTCCTGCACCTGGCTCAGCGAGTGGAACAACAGGAAGCAGCCCAGGCGCATTTCCTACAATGTGTTCAAGGGATTGCAACCCATTTCGATACATTACAGGGTGCCTTACCCGCTACACCAGCCATAACCTCTTCTGCGTCTGCAGCATCCAGTGTGGTTACGGTCTCTACAGCGGCCTCCTGTCTACGCATCCCGACACCCGAAAGATTTGACGGAGATCCCAAAAAGTGCAGGGGCTTTTTGAACCAATGTGCCATTCAATTTGAGTGTAACCCAGGGGCCTTTCCTTCAGAACGCACCAAAGTGGCCTTTCTCATCTCCCTCCTCTGTGGTCAAGCTCTTGCCTGGGCCTCACCTTTATGGGAACGAGGGGATCCCCTTCTCAGCAGCTCAAACTCTTTCATTGAAGCCTTTAGAAGAGTCTTTGACGATCCCGGGAGAGTTGCTTCCGCAGCTACTAGTTTGTTGAACCTCCGTCAAGGTGAACTGTCCGTGGGACAATACGCAGTGCAATTTCGGACCCTGGCTTCCGGGTTAAAATGGAACAACGAAGCACTGGTGGCAACCTTTTGGCAGGGTCTGGTTGACCGGATTAAGGATGAGTTAATTTCCAGAGAACTCCCGGCCGATCTTGATTCCCTCATCTCTATGTGCATAAAGGTGGATTTGCGCTACCAAGAGCGCACGCAAGAACGCTCTCCTGGCAAACGGTTCGTATCACGGCTAGCACCTCAGTTTCAAAATCCCATCTTGTCAGTGGATGAACCAATGCAAGTAGGATGTTCTAAATTATCCCCAGAGGAGAGAGAGAGAGACGCTTCAAACAACGTCTGTGTCTGTATTGTGGAGATCCGGGACATCTGCTGAGAGTTTGCCCCAAAAGACCGGGAAACTCTTCCTCCTAAACGGTGGCGGGGAGGCCGCTTTAGGAGAGTCCACTGTTGCTCCCTATTCCAAAAATTCCACACAATTTCTGATGGCTGTCATCCTGAGCACCTCTAAAGGTACTTTCTCCACCACATCCTTTGTGGACTTCGGCTCCTCCGGGAACTTCATTTCAGAGGATCTGGCTTTGCAGCTCCAAATACCCTTAAAACCATTGCCTCAACCGTTATCCCTGACGGCAGTCGACGGTAGTCGTGTTGCGCACGGCTACATCTCCTCCGTGACTTCTCCTGTTCGGTTGATGGTAGGAGCACTTCATAGCGAGATGATCCAACTCTTGGTTTTGCCAAGGTCCATTAATCCCCTCATCTTGGGGCTACCGTGGTTGAGGATGCATTCTCCCCAGATGGATTGGGATCGCGCTCAAGTTATTTCCTGGGGTTCAGGATGTCGCATCAAATGTTTGTCCAAAATCTTGCCTCCAAGATTTCAAGTGATGGCCCATTCCGAGTTAACCCATCTTCCCGCGGCCTATATGGAATTGCAAGATGGAAGCAGAGACCCTGCCTCCTCATCGTCCCTGGGATTGCGATATCGTGCTGTCTCCTGACCAACCGATCCCCAAAGGGCGGACCTATCCTTTTTCTCGTCCAGAAACATCAGCCATGTCTCTATACATCACAGAAAACCTGAAACAGGGATTTATTCGTAGGTCCACTTCCCCAGCTGGTGCAGGTTTCTTTTTTGTTAAGAAGAAGGATGGGTCTCTTCGGCCTTGTATTGATTATCGTCCTCTCAATCGCATCACTGTCAAATATCGATATCCCCTACCTCTTATCTCTGACCTCTTTGACAAGCTCAGTGGATCTCAAATTTTTTCTAAATTAGACCTCCTTGGGGCCTATAATTTGATTCGCATCAATAAAGGGGACGAATGGAAGACAGTCTTTAACACCAGAGATGGGCATTTTGAGTACCTGGTGATGCCCTTCGGCCTCTGTAACGCCCCAGCTATCTTCCAAACCTTTGTTAACGATATCTTTCATAACATGTTATACACTTCTGTGGTAGTGTATTTAGACGATATATTAATATTTTCTAAAGGTCTGAAATCTCATCGGGAACAAGCAAAGGAGGTTCTACATAGACTCCGGAAACACCACCTCTACTGCATGTTGGAGAAATGTGTGTTTGAAGTCACTCAGGTACCTTTTCTCGGTTTCATTGTGTCAGGTCAAGGTCTATGTGTTGATCCCACCAAGGTATCAGCCATCCTGGATTGGCCTCAGCCACAAGGCCTTAAAGTGATTCAAAGGTTCATTGGCTTCGCGAACTATTATCGCCAATTTATTCGGGGGTTCTCTCCATCATAGCTCCCATTACAGCTTTAACCAGGAAAACTTATCCTAGGGTTTGGTCCCCGGAGGCTATGTCCGCCTTCACAACATTAAAGAAAGCATTCTCTTCAGCTCCAGTTCTGCTCCAGCCTGACCAGGAACAACCCTTCTTCTTAGAGGTAGATGCATCCTCTGTAGGCATTGTGGCGCTGCTTTTTCAAGAATCTCCTTCGGGCTCACACAATCCGTGTGGTTTCTTCTCCAGACGATTCCTTCCGAGTGAATGTAATTATGGAATTGGGGACAAGGAGTTACTGCCCATCAAGGCTGCCCTGGAGGAATGGCGACATTTGTTGGAGGGGGCTATATTTCCTGTTACTGTTTTTACCGATCATCGGAACCTAGTGTTTATTCAGGAGGCTCGTTGCCTTAATCCTCGGCAAGCCCGCTGAGCATCCTTCTATGCTCGATTTAACATGAAGCTCACATTCTGCCCTGGTGCCAAGAACGGACGTGCAGATGCATTATCTCGCTCATTTGACGATTCTGATCGCCTAAGACAGTTGGTTCCTCAGCATATTATTGATCCTTCTAATATTGTAGCTCTCACTAGGACCAAGCCGTCCTCTCCTCCTCCAGGCCCGTCATTTGTGGAACCCCATCTCCGGCTCAAGACCCTACAGTGGGCTCATTCATCCCGCCTTGCCGGCCATGCTGGAATAAAGAAGACCACAGCATTGCTTTGCCGTCGCTTCTGGTGGTCTACTGTACGTGCCGATATTTGCAAATTCATTGCCTCCTGTACTACTTGTGATCAAAATAAGACTTGTAGAAGAGCTCCGGCAGGGCTTCTCTGTCCACTCCCTATTCCCGATGCTCCTTGGGAAAGTGTGGCCATGGATTTTATCACAGATCTACCCCTCAGTGCAGGGTTTACCACTATCTGGGTGGTCATTGATCGCTTTTCGAAGATGGCACACTTTATTCCTCTAACTGGATTGCCCACGGCCGTTCGTCTTGCAGATATCTTTATCAAGGAGATATTCAGGTTACATGGCTGCCCGAAGGAGATTGCTTCGGACCGTGGAGTCCAATTCACATCCCGGTTCTGGAGAACCTTTTGCGGTAAATTGAACATAGAATTGAAATTCTCTTCGGGGTATCACCCCCAAACCAATGGACAGACGGAGCGAATCAATCAGGATCTTGAAACGTTTCTTCGCTGTTTTACCTCTGAAAATCAGAATAAATGGTCTCAATTCCTTCCTTGGGCGGAGTTCTCCCATAACCAACACATTTATGAGTCCACGGGATTCTCCCCATTCTTTGTTGTATTGTTATGACTGCCTTTGTTTTGTATCTGGCAGCAGTACCTATAATTCATCAGAGGTGCTGCTGCTGTCCTGCTCCTGAACTCTGCAACATGCCTGAAGGAGTTAATCTCCTTGCCTGATGCTAATTAGAACTGCACCTGTTGCACTGCTTTAAGTACCTGCCTCTAGCTGTGCTCTGAGCAGTTCATCCATTTGTTCCTGGCTGCTGCTAACCTGCTCCTGTGCTATTTGGTATATACCTGCTGGACTGAACTTTTGTGTATGACCCCTGCCTGTACCTTGGACCTTGCCTGCTTGCCTGAGACCCCAAATCATTTGCCTGTACCTTGGACCACGCTGTTTTGCCTGTTGCCCTGTTCTTTTGGACAGACATCTGGACCTCGCCTATTTGCTTGATCTCTGCCTGGCTATTTGAATTTGTTTGTCTGGTCTCTATTTGATCCCTGGACTCTGTCTGCTTTCCTGGACAGCCTTGTGCCTTCTGGACTGGGGTAAACTTATTATACTTGTTCCTGCCATTTTACTATACAGTCTCTTTTGGAACCTGTTATCCGTGGATTTGAGTTATCTTTGTTAATATATTTACCTGAATAAAGACACTTTGCCTTACACTTCCGTTGCACTTTGTGAATGCACTGGGATTCATAACATGATGAACTGCAATACAATCTGGGCCTGCTGATTGCATGCCCTCTGCTTTAGTCCTGGAATTCTTAGTGTTGTTGCATTGAACTCTGTGTTTGGCTATTAGACATGTCTGTAAATCCACAATTACAAATGCTGCAAATGGACATTGTTCAACTCCGTTACCAAATCATACAACTATCCACTTTACTCCAAGAACTGCTTAAAACTCTTCCTGCTGCTGTGATAAGTAATTTCAACACTAATTCTGATTTTTTTTTTTTTTTTAACTATTTATTTTGAGAAATCGCAATGATATACAGATACAAGTCAACAAATTAGTACATTGCAGAAGTAGAAAAAAACCCAAAACAAAACAGGAAGCAAAGCAAGACATGAATAAATAACAAGGTAACATAAAATTAAGTAATGGATATGCAAGGCATCAACAGAATGCCATTGAGGAAACAGGTAAGTATATCATTGTTACTTGTATATTCAAACATCAATAACATTTTATAATAGTATAGAGGGGGGTAAGGGAGTGGGGATGGGGGGCCACTGGTCGTCACCTAAAGAAAATAGATAAATAATAACAATAAAAAGAGAACATTCTTCCCTTTATCTTATTATTTTTTTTTACAATAAAAGAAGTTCAGGAGAGAGTGTTACCTGGGCATTTGGGACAGGGGTAACCGCTTCAGGAGTCAGGTCCCCTATGCTCCTCACTTAACTGGAAAGAGTTGGTGCAGGAGCTAAAGGGTTATAAGTAAAGCCAAGGAGCCCAAATCTGGTGGAATTAATCTTCCGTATCGTGAAGGTGGTATGTAATCTGTTCCATCCGTGCAATGAACCAAATATAGGATCGTAAGGCTGCCATAGCGGGGGGTTCAACTTGTTTCCATGGCTTAGCTACTAGGCATCGCGCAGCTGCAAGGACATGGGAGGCCGATTTCGCAGACGGTCTATCATCATCAATCAGAGGGTAACAGAGAAGAAAAGACCATGGGTCTTTCCAGACTGGGCACGGAAGGAGAGAGGATAGGAGGGCCCTAACTCGCTCCCAAAAGGAGGATATTATAGGGCAGGACCACCAGATATGTAAGAAAGATCCCCTCTGGCCACAACCCTGCCAGCATAATGGAGAACTAGAGGGGAACATTTTAGTAAGTTTGTCAGGGGTGTAGTACCATCTATAGTATATTTTATATGCGTTCTCCTTAACTAAAGTGGAAATAGAACTGGTGGCCACCTGTTCCCTTATGGTTTCCCAGTAATCCTCCTCCGGGGGGGGGGCCCAGGTCCCTCTCCCACTCCCTCTCATGCCTACCTCCCGGAGGTAAAAGTACATCAAGAATAAGGCTGTAGATATAGGAAATCGTGCCCCTACCCAAAGGTGAGGAGAGACATAACGTTTCAAAGGGGGAAGCACGAGAGGGGGAAGGAATCCCCCCGAGGAGAGAGCCCACGAAGTGCCGTAACTGGAAATACTCATAGAATTTAGGATGGAGACTTGGGAATTTAGAGCGCAGATCATCCCAGGAGATAAAGGCACCATGAAATATTAGATCCCCTGCAAATCGAACACCTGCAGAGACCCAGGGACTATAGAAGGCAGAGGAGAGCCCAGGAGGAAAGGCAGGGTTACCCCAAAGAGGTAGGACAGGAAAAGAGGATATTGGGATTTTGAGATGGGGCCGGCAGGTCTCCCAGATTGTAGCTGAAAATAATAAGGTGGGGCATCGGCAAGTAAGGGGAGATCTAGCTTGTTTTGAGAGACCCCAAATACAAGAAAGAACTGGAAATTTAAGATAGGCGGATTCAATGTCGACCCACAACAATTTCGCAGGGGGTGCAAAGGAGGCTACAATATGGCTCAGGTGAGCCGCCCAATAGTATATTTTCAAATCCGGGAAACCCCTACCGCCACTTCTGGTGGGTCTCTTTAACAGAGCCATCTTAATCCTGGGCGACCGACTGTTCCAGACAAATCTAGAGAGACATTTTTAGAGAGATTAAAGATCCGAAAGGGGGACTCTAACAGGAAGGGTCTGAAAGAAATAAAGAAGCTTAGGAAGGAGGTTCATCTTGACAGAAATGATCCTGCCCAGCCACGAGATGATCAATGAGCGCCAGGAGAAAAGTTCTGATTTGATTTTAGCAAAGAGGCCCGGGTAGTTCTCCCGATACAGAGAGTCGTAGGAGTCGGTAACAAAAATACCTAAGTATTTAATTTTCTTTCTTTGCCACCGAAAGTTAAAACGGAAGGTGAGTGCTAGTCCCTCCAGGGAGGGGATATTAAGGAGGAGGGCTTCCGATTTTGCAATATTAATTTTGTAACCTGAAAGGTGCCCATAATGGTGTAAAATGTTGAAGAGGCCGGGAAGCGACTCCCCTGGCTGCTGGAGGGTCAACAGGACATCATCCGCAAAGAGAGAGAGCTTACTCTCTAAGTTCCCCGCTCGCACACCCCGTATATCTGGACAGGCCCGGATAGAGGCAGCAAGAGGTTCTATAACGAGGGCAAAGATGAGAGGGGACAGAGGACAACCTTGGCAGGTACCGTTGGATATAGTAATAAGGTCTGAGGGAGAGCCATTGATCATGACTCTTGCAGTGGGTCGAGAATATAAGGCTCGAATACCAGTAAGGAGGCTACCTGAGATGCCAAATGCCGACAAGGCTCGGGACATAAAGCTCCAAGAGATCCTGTCAAAAGCCTTTTCGGCGTCGAGGGAGAGAATAATAGCTGGATCCTTCCTGGTATTAATGATATGAATCAGATCAACGACTCTCCTGGTATTATCTCTGGCCTGACGGCCCGGTATGAAGCCAACCTGATCGTAATGTACAAGGGAGGGGAGGACCGAATTTAATCTATTAGCCAAAATTTTAGCATATAATTTAACATCTGTATTGAGTAGGGAGATAGGGCGATAACTAGCGCAGTCATGAACATCTTTACCCTCTTTATGAATGACCGAGATCCGAGCCTCCAAAGAATCCCTGGACCAAGAACCCCCAGTCATGATTGAGTTGAAGAGGGTGTGCAAACGAGGGACCAGAAGCCCAGCAAACCTCCTATAGTAGACAGCCGTGAAGCCATCAGGCCCCAGAGCCTTTCCAGATTTCTGGGACTTTATAGTCTGTACAATCTCCTCCCTAGTAATCTCATCCCCCAGTAAAGTACCAGCCTGTGGAGAGAGTTTTGGAAGCTTAGCAGAAGAAAGAAAAGACTCAATCAACTGCGAGTGTTGCTGGGATACTAAGGGATCAGAGGGTTGGGGAAGGTTATAAAGTTTGGTGTAGTACGATTGGAAGGCGGCACGTATCTGCTGAGGGTCATAGTGTAAAACCTCGTCTGAGTCCCTGATAGCCAGGAGATTCCGGGCCGCTATCTTAGCTCTGAGTTTGGTGGCCAGTAATCTATCGGCCTTAACGCCCTTCTCATAAAAGCGCTGATTGAGCCACTTCAGTTTATTAGCAACCTGGTGGGACAATAAGAGATTTAATTCACCCCGCACAGAAGCAATTTCCTGGAGAACCAAGGGATCAGGGTTCAATTTGTGACGTTGCTCTAGAGCTCTCAGCGAGTCCGTCAGTTGGATAGTTTTAGCCAGGCGAAGTCGCTTAGTCCGAGATGCCAGAGCAATAAGATTACCACGTATTACCGCCTTATGGGCTTCCCAAAGAGTCATAGGGGATCAGGGGTGTCGTTCGTCTCAAAGTATTCAGAGAGAAGAGATTGAAGGTGAGTAAAAGTATCTTTATCATGTAGGAGTGACTCGTTAATTCTCCAGGTTGCTTTAGGAGGGCGGTGGGCAAGGCCGGTAAGTACAGCGGAAACAGGGGCATGGTCCGACCAGGTGACAGGAAAGATCTGGGAAGAGGTAAGTTTAAGAGTGAGGTCGTGGCTGAGCAGGATCATATCAAGCCTAGAGTAAGTGGTATGGGGAGAAGAGAAGAAGGTATAGTTCCTGCCCAAGGGGTTTAGTATTCTCCATGAATCATATAAGTTGTGGAGTTTCAGAAA
Organism: Mixophyes fleayi; assembly: GCF_038048845.1. NCBI lineage: Eukaryota > Metazoa > Chordata > Amphibia > Anura > Limnodynastidae > Mixophyes > Mixophyes fleayi. The sequence goes on along the minus strand of NC_134404.1, from coordinate 255,188,875 downwards.
AGCCTGTAAGGCAGCAGTGGTGTGAGCATCTCTCTTCAGAGGAGAAGAGGAGGAGACCAAGGAGCGATCTATAGTCGGAGCTAATACAGCATTGAAGTCACCAGCGACAATAAGTTCACCCTGACGAACACGCGCCAACAGAGAGCCCAATTTCTTGCAGAATTTATGCTGGCCGGTGTTAGGTGCATAGAGATTCACTAGAGTGCAGGGGAGATTATTTAGAGTGCCTATGAGAATAAGGAATCTACCTTCTTTATCCTTATGGCAGTCATGGAGTTCAAAAATTAAGTGGCGTGCAAACAAAATTGCTACTCCCCGCTTTTTCTGCTTATGGTCACAGGCATGATATGTCAGGGGGAATTTTCGGGAACGAAGCTCGGGGTGGAGGTGGTTGACAAAATGTGTTTCTTGTAGGAATATCAGGTCTCCTTTAAGGGACTTGAGAGACGAATGGAGTTTAGCCCGTTTCTGGTTTCTGAGGGGAGTTGAGGCCCTTGACATTATAGGAAATAAGGTTAAGGGTCATAGGTAGGTCAATGGGGAGAGCGCTAGAGACCAGAAGAGGGAAGAAGTATCAGGGAGGAGAAGAAAGAAAGAAGTATACACAGGGAATGACTTGGTAGGTGACGACCAGTGAGGAGAAGGGATGGAGGGCCAGGGGTTAAGGGTATAAAGGGACCGACATAGCGGACCAAAGTCCACTTGTCGCAAGTGCTGGTGAGGGATAGGACATGATGGAGAAGCCATCAAGGGGACCAGCATAGAGCCCTAGGCTCTAAGGGGGGTGGTGAGCTAGGAGCAACCAGGAAACGGAGGGCCGGGGGACCAAAGAGGAGATCCCGAGTGACCAACTTAGTATCACGCGCCGGGTGTTCAGGCAGCGCACCAGACACCCGGCAGACTCACCTCTCATCGGCGCTCCGCTTCCCGCTGGGCGCCGCCATCTTGGATTCTGGTCTGCGCATTATTCTAATTCACCTGCTCTCTGCTGATTGGTCCTTCTCCCTGGCGGCAAGTTTAAAAGGCACCTCCTCTCTATCTTCAGTGCCTGTTCTTCGTGTTACTTCCTGGTGATTGAAGTGGCTTCCTGTTACTTTCCAGTTATTTACCTTCATTCTGGACTGCAGAGCTGACGCTCATCTTCGGACATCTCCACTACATTTGTCTTCAGAGCTGACGCTCATTCTCCTGAACTTTTACCACATAGTGGTCTGCAGAGCTGATGCTCACTCTACCAAACTCTCCGCCACATAGTGGCCTGCAGAGCTGACGCTCACTCTACGGAACTCTCCGCCACATAGTGGCCTGCAGAGCTGACGCTCACCTCCAGACATCTCCTCTACATTTGTCTTCAGAGCTGACGCTCATTCTCCTGAACTTTACACCACATAGTGGTTTACAGAGTTACACCGATCTGCATCATCTTCATTGCCATTACTTATTGTATTGATCATCCTTCCTACGGTACTACTGCCTGTAGTCTTCCCAGGGACTCTCCTACAGTGCTCTAGGGACCGCGACCTGCGAGGTAGACGCAGCTAAGCCCATACCGCTTTGCGGCGGTTCCTGGTGAACACTGTCTCCTCGTTAGACTCCGCGCCCTGTTGGAGTAGTGCCAAACTGTTTAAATCTCTTGGTCTCGCTACATCTGCCGAGTCTCCTCGTAAGAACCGTGACACTTAGTGTGTTTGACCTATGGAGAGGGAAGGGAGAGGAGAAAGCAGGAGGGAATTACTGAAACCTAAGGTAAAGAAGGGTAAGGGGAAATCAAGGAGAAGACACATCCAAGGAAATATTCACCAGCAATAAACATATAATGTGAAATAGCAAGTAATTCAATAACAAGAGCTACATCCTAGTGGCCCAATGAGGAGCCACCGGATGTGGCCCGGTATAAAAGCAATATAGAGAAATTCAAATAGACAACATAACGGCCGTAAATACAGCATAGAAAGAATGAAACAAATTAAAACAAAACATCACAGTTACTTATCGGTGCCAAATGCAGGAGCTGTAGTCTGCCCATCGTCAGAGCTTCATCACACCTAGAAGAAAAAATAAAGAGCAACAACCCGCCTTCTCTGGAAGCAGACTAAAACAAGACAGCAGTCAGTGGAAGGCATTACAGTATGCGGAGGAAACAATATAGTCTCAGTCCAGTAGAAATGAAGGACGAAGGCAGCTGAAGACGTGACTGCCTTGAAGTTTATGTCCAGTTGTAGGACTATTCCAGGCAGCTGCGAGGACCACATCGGATCCTGAAGAGGAAAGTGCGGCCGCACTTTGAAGAAGGTGCAGGAACCTGAAAATGCTGGTCAGGGGTCCGTGGATTGCGGCTTAGAATGGCGAGGGACAGTTGACCAGTCTTTACGAGGAAGCCGCTGGGCTCTCGGTGTGGAGGGTCCCGCAACATTAGGGACCTGAGAAGCTTCTGGAGGAGCATTTTGGTTCAGGCCAATCTTTCATAGAAGGTCCCGCGCCTCGCCTAAACTTCTAGCTGATAGTTGTTGGTTCTGGTGCCAAAGATAGAGATGAAATGGGAACCCCCAGCGATATCTGATGTTGTTCTCCCTGAGGATTGAAGTAACGGGCTGGAGTTCTCGCCTCCGGGATAAAGTGGTGGGAGAGAGGTCTTGAAAAATTTGGAGGGTATGCCCTTCATAAGATAAAGAAGGAAGCTTTCTAGCAGCTTGTGAGACAGCTTCTTTGGTCGAAAAGTAGTGAAAACGGAGGATAACGTCTCTAGGTGCCGATTGGTCAGGTGGACGGGGTTTAAGGGCTCTGTGAGCTCTATCCAGCAAGAGTTGGTCTTCCGAGACTTCTGGAGCAAGCTGGGAGAAAAGTTTTCCAGAGATAGGGGTCTAGGTGTACAGGTTCAACGGACTCTGGAACGCCTTTAATTCAGAGGTTGTTTCTCCGGGCTCTATTGTCCATATCTCCTTGGCGCTCGTGGATGGTATTGAGCTCCTGGCGGACTTGAGAAAGGTCTTCAGTCGTGGATTCCTGAAATGATATGATGTCATCCATTTTCCTTTCGATATGGTCCTTACGAGACCTCAGACTAGGAAGAGCGTGCTGAACTTCAGCGTGGACTGATGACCGAAGCTCTTTCATTTCCTTTATCAAAGAGAGAAAGTCTTTTTTGGTAACTGGAGCAGACACATTTTCGTCAGAGTCCGAGTCCTCTTGGGATTGAAGAGAAGCTGTTTGTTCTGTTCCAGAGACTGAGGAGGTCTTATTAGGGTAATATTGGGGGATACCCTTAGAGTGTTTTTTTTTATTTTTCGGCATAATTACGTACAGTAGGGTCAGAGATGAAGGATTCGGGAAAGGTAGGTCAAATATAGCAATCTTCAGGACAGGAAATTTGATCAGAAAAGGCCACTCAGGAACGAGATAACAGCTACATCACAGAAGCATAACAGTAGAGGACCCCGGCCATCCGCATTAAGCCAAGCTGGAAGCTAAAACATATGTACAAACTCTTGTATGATCCTTGAGGCTTAACCGGTGGCACAGGGCCCACTCACTGACCTACTAATCCTGACCAGCAGCGATCACAGCAGGTCGCGGGGGACCACTTCCGGGGGCACTACGTCCAGCAAAAGAACGATGCGTGGGGATGGCTGGTATAAAGCTTAAGGGCAATGAAAGCCATCACAGGCCGGTTGATTGGGCTGCACCCCTGAAGTAATCAGGTCAGAGGAGGCCCTCAAAGAGCTCCGAGAATGGCACGGGCACTACTGACAGTCTTGTATGCCCCAGCAGCTTTTGTTCCCATATACAGGGGGATATATCCAATTACCCAATTGAAATGGAACAGTATTGAAAATAACAGCAGATGTATCTTCAGTGCAGAAGAGAAAAAGGAACCAGCAGGATATTCAGTATAAAAAGATTAATATTAACAGGTTACCACTGGGTGGCAGTAGAGAACTGCGCTGCTGATACTAAGAACAATCTGGTTGGGCCAATTTGATTGACAGATCCGATTGCGGTAGGAATCGTGCACATTGAGTAGGACAATCAGAAGCCTGCGTGAGAGACAGGGCAAGGTTTTTTAGTGCCCCAAGCCTCGCTGTAATGAACTATAGCGCTTCAGAGACAATCTCTTTCAGCCCCTGTACCAGCGGTGAACCGGAAGTGCGGGACCGAGACTTCCGGTTTTTCCGGCGGCGGTGGAAGAGTCTCCTCCTGAGAGCCTCAGCCAGGCGGGGAAAGGAGTCAGGCGTAGCGGGAACCAGGTAAGGGTCTGGGGGATGCGGGCAGATGCTCCGATGCGCGTGGGGAGGGGGACTTCGGGTTCAGACTCACCCGGTTTGCGGCCTCCGACGCTGTGGCTAAGAGATGAAGTACCTTGGTCAGTCTGAGGCTGGTGTTGCTGGGCAGGTAGCCTCCAGGAGTCCTGGCGAGTCTGGACACTCGGCCAAGGGATAGGCCACAGCAAATCGCGGGACCAGAGTACCGCCGGCTTCCGGGGGACACAGGCCTGTCTCGGGGACAGTTCAAACCTCCAGACGTGCAGGAGGTAATAGCGCTGCTATGAACCCAGTTTTTTGGGTGTCGGAGGGTCTTTGGGGCACTGGTGACCCAGGTGGGAGCCAAGTAGGGAGAAAATGCCACCAAAATTCAGTTTTTAAGGACTCTGGGACCGGAGCTCTCCTGAAGCACGTCCAAGTATTATGGAGTCCAAGCCACGCCCCCACTAATTCTGATTTTAAAGCAACAAACTCCTCTAATGAAAGCATTCAGATTGCAGAGAATCCTCCCAGAACTTTTTCTGACATTGGTGCTGCATCTATGGTATTGCCAGCGGTCCCTACCATTAGGGATTCTAAACGACCAAGCTACCTGCTTCCCCCTCTCACTGAGGAGAAACGGTGGCGCAGAAGGATTGGTAAACTATGCCTCTACTGCGCCAGTGGCGAACATTTCTTACAAAGTTGTCCGCTCCGCAGACCACAACATCCTATGGAGCAGCCTTCAGTGTGCTCCTCTCCAGACCCTGGATTGTTCTGCATGTCACCTCCTGTTGCTTTACTTCAGCCTTATCTGCCAGTTCCAGTTGCCGCCTGTCCTGCGGTGCCAGTTCCAGTTGCAGCCTGTCCTGCGGTGCCAGTTCCAGTTGCTGCCTGTCCTGCGGTGCCAGTTCCAGTTGCCGCCTGTCCTGCGGTGCCAGTTACAGCTACTGCCTGTCCTGTGATGCCAGTTCCAGCTACCGCCAGCACTGAGTCTCCGGCCATTGCATCCTGTTCTGAGGTGCCAGCCTCTGCCTTCCGTCCTGAGTCCGCTGTGTCCGGTCCTGAGTCCGCTGTGTCTGGTCCTGAGTCCGTTGCCTCTACTCCCGGGTTTCAGCTGCTGCCTCTACTCCCGGGTCTTCAGCCTTTGCTTTGCCACTTCAGTCACAACAAACACCAACCTTGGTGACTGGCTTTTTGGGCATATCATCATCTGGTGATAAAATAAAAGGTCCTATCCCGACTCTAGGCTGGGACTCAGACTCTGAAAGTGAATTTGTGGAGGATACTAGAGAGTTAGTAGATGAACTTTACAATTCTTCTGCTTCTGAAGAATTGGGTCTTCTCTGTACTCCATTAGAGAAGAGCCCAATTGTGTCTCCAGGGAGATCTTATAAAAAGAAAAAGAAGAGGAGAAAAACCTGAAGGGAGCATGTATGGAGCGTCTAGAATCCGCTCCTTAAAGGGGGGGCTATGTTATGACTGCCTTTGTTTTGTATCTGGCAGCAGTACCTATAATTCATCAGAGGTGCTGCTGCTGTCCTGCTCCTGAACTCTGCAACATGCCTGAAGGAGTTAATCTCCTTGCCTGATGCTAATTAGAACTGCACCTGTTGCACTGCTTTAAGTGACTGCCTCTAGCTGTGCTCTGAGCAGTTCATCCATTTGTTCCTGGCTGCTGCTAACCTGCTCCTGTGCTATTTGGTATATACCTGCTGGACTGAACTTCTGTGTATGACCCCTGCCTGTACCTTGTACCTTGCCTGAGACCCCGAATCATTTGCCTGTACCTTGGACCACGCTGTTTTGCCTGTTGCCCTGACCTTTTGGACAGACTTCTGGACCTCGCCTATTTGCTTGATCTCTGCCTGGCTATTTGGATTTGTTTATCTGGTCTCTATTTGATCCCTGGACTCTGTCTGCTTTCCTGGACAGCCTTGTGCCTTCTGGACTGGGGTAAACTTATTATACTTGTTCCTGCCATTTTACTATACAGTCTCTTTTGGAACCTGTTATCTGTGGATTTGAGTTATCTTTGTTAATATATTTACCTGAATAAAGACACTTTGCCTTACACTTCCGTTGCACTTTGTGAATGCACTGGGATTCATAACATGTATATGGAAGTCATCCTGTTTTTCCGGATCCTTTTCCAGTTTCTTCCACTCTGGTTCCAGCCGTAGATACCCTTTATCGGGAGTTTGCTCTCATTTGGGCCAAGATTAAGACGACTTTACTCAGGGCTACTCAGCATCACAAGATCTTTGCAGACCGTCATCGCAAGGCCACTCCCCTCCTAAAAGTGGGAGACCAAGTATGGCTATCCACCCGGGACCTGAAACTAAAAGATCCTTCTATTAAGATGGCTCCACGATTTATTGGCCCTTACACCATCCTGCAAGTAATCAATTCTGTATGCTTCAAATTGAAACTTCCTCCTTCCCTGAGTTGTCATAATACCTTTCATGTCTCATTTCTTCGACCATTGGTACTCAACAAATTCTTTCAACCTCCCTGTCGTCCTCCACCAATACAAACCTCTTCTAGAACAGAAATCGAGGTCAACTGGATCTTGGCCTCCCGCATTCTTCATGGCAAACAGCAATATCTTGTCCATTGGAAAGGATATGGCCCAGAGGAGAGATCATGGGTGGACAAGCAAGACCTTCACGCTCCTAGAGTTCTTAAGAGATTCCTTCAAACAAAAGGAGGAGGAGGGTATACTGTCAGGCGCCGTCCCGCTCGGCCGCCTGTTTCTCCGACTAGCGCGTCTGGTTGCCTAACAACCAGACGCATCACTTCCGGATTCCCCGCTGCCCGGCCTCTGCAAGACAGCACGCCCCGTTGCTAGGCAATGGGACGCTATAGTGGATTCCGGCGCTACGGATGACAGCGCTGCAGCGTGATGCTGATTGGTTCACTGTGGTATTTAAACTTCCTCTGACCCTCCTACCAGTGCCAGAGTATCAGGTCTTCCTGCCTCCAGCGTTTGTGTGTACCGGTTGCTGTATTTGTTCCTGATTATCCTTGTGCTGCCTGTGACCTTTTGACCCGGACCGTTTGACCACCTCTATTTTGGATTCTGCCTTTGAACTACGCTACCTGAAAGTTACCGACCCGGCTTGCCTCACCATTCTTCTGGATATCCCTTTGTACCTCTGCTACCAGAACGTTACCGACCTGGCCTGTCTGACACCTCCTTGTATCTCGCTGTTGACTCTTGGAAGGACCGCGACCTGCGTGTCCCTGCAGCGGAGTCCATACTTCCTTGCGGGGGTTCCTGGTGAATACCAGGGGCACGTTAGATTCCGCACCTTCCTCTGAGTTGCGCCAACAACAGCAGGTACGCTATATAGTTGTGACACAGGAACAAAGTACAGGAGCAGGTCAGCAGCCAGGAAACTGAACGCTATAACCGGCAGGGAGGCCAAGCCCTCCTTTCCTTAAATACCTGGACTGTCCAATCAGAATAAAGGAGGTGCTGGAGGTTTTTAATCAGCCACCTGAGGCTCTAAATAGGTAATTAATTTAATCTGCCCCTGCACCTGGCTGCCTCTAATGCCGGGACGCAGGGCTGTCAGTGAGAGCTTCCCGGCCGTTGCCACAGTGATGACCGGGCACCAAGAAACCAGAAGTGACGTCCCGGCTGTTGCTATGACAGCCAGGACGCAAGCAGGAGAGACGAGCAGTGGATTGCCACAGCTCGTAACACAGATGTAAGTGTCACCAATTATAGAAAGAAATGCTGCTGGTGAACTTCAGTATATCTGCTGGGTGTATTAGTAAAGAAGGACTCCACCAATAGTAAATAATAGAACACACCCTTTGCCAACTAGCAGAACAGCAGAGTTCCACAATATACATTAGGGACCTCATTTAGCTTATGCATAAGATATGTATTTCCATACAGATGCGTACTGATCCTGCCAGCAAAGACTAGGGCTTCACTGTGAATCCACTGGCCCATGTGCATGCCTAGAAATGAATAGTCGAGTGACAGCAATCCTTACATTGCTGCTGGAACGTGTAGTGTAGTTTGAATGTTCACCACTCAGATCCCCATCTGAGATCTGACCGATCACCTGAGTTTTCTATAGAGACAGGGGGGTCAGTTTTTAGCCCACACTCACTTAGTCAGCCGTCTAACGGCTTAGAGGAGGTAGATGAGGGGCCCAAACTCCCTCTTACTCTACACCCCCAGATAGATGAGTCCAAGGGGGACGGGAGTGTCCTGTTCTGTAGCCCCCCAGATAAGAGTCACATAGTGTGTCCCACTGACAGGGAATTTTGTAACTGGGAAGCAGGGCAGAGTGGAAGTAGGAATTCTGTTGTGCCAGAATTAAGGGGTTCCCACTTACAGGAGTTTTGATGGGAGGGATGCATGCTCTCAGGCAGCACCCACAAAGAGACAAAGTCTGTGAGAGGTACAGAGAGTGTATGAAAGAATGCAGAGGTTAGCCCACAGCTATTGAATGACCAGAAGTCCCAGCTGAATGGGATATTTAACCCCTTCTTAACCCTTCTCACCAGAGAACCTATTTAGACCCAGCTAACAGCTATTCCAGTTGAACCAGCGGGATTCTGTGAGAGTTGGCCTGGGTAATGACCTGTCAGTCAATCCACAAGCCATCTATTAAAAATGGGTGGTGTCGTGAACAGAGAACTTAGTTATTTATAAGGGATAATTCATAACTGCAGTGTAAATATGTTACATCAAATGAATCCATTCATAAGTTCAGCTTCTAAAGTGTAAAATGTGAAGACAGAAAGTCTGTTATATGCATATTTGCACATTGCAGTGTGAGAAGATAGGAGTGTCACCTATGGCAGCTTGAAAGGGCTCTTGCTGTGAGATATATGCTGACACAAGTTAGTTTTTAGAATCCTGAATAGACTTTATGGGGTCGGTGACAGCTGGACATCCTTGCAGCCCAAGGCAGCCTTTTGAAGGCCTATACAGGTATATATAAATATGAGCGTCAAAGGAAAATGTCTTCATAGTTTATATTTTGGGAAATCCGGGTGCCACTCCATACTGAGGAGCAGAAATCACACCAGGGTTGTGAATGACAGGTACGGGTGGTATCCGGGAACAGCTAAAATCACATATCTTTGGAAAAGGTATGTCACATTGTCAAAATTTCATCATGTTTGGTATCAAAAGATGGACAAAGTGTCTGTGTGATGCTCCACAGAAAAGTTAAGTCACATAGTAGAATTGGGTATTAAATCAGGCAACATGCAAATGGTGATTGAAAAAAGTATCACAGACACAACCTCTGTGGGCGGAAACTGTCACTCACCAGAGTGTGAGTGCCTCCACTCTGGTACGTGGTTCTCCATCTTTCCCGCTTACACCTGTGTTGAACCGCGGCCGTCCACCATCCTGTCGCACTGCGCATGCGCAGGTCCCTTTAACGACTACACCTGACCACTAATGTGATTGATGGATCAATCACCTCACCCTACTTAAGGCACCTGCAGCCTTAGGTAGTTGCCTGATCTTGGAGTCTCATTCCCAGTGATTCTCTATAGGTGTCTACAGTTTCCAAGCTGCTTCCAGCTCTACTCGTGTCTGCAGTTTCCAAGCTGCTTCCAGCTCTACTCGTGTCTGCAGTTTCCAAGCTGCTTCCAGCTCTACTCATCGGCGGTTCCCATACCCGCTACAGCATTTCTACTCAGCTGATCGTCTGCAGTTTCCAAGCTGCTTCCTGCTCTACTCACTGGCGGTTCCCATACCCGCTACAGTGTGTCTACTCAGCTGATCGTCTACAGTTTCCAAGTTGTTCCCTGCTCTACTCAACGGTGGTTCCCATACCCGCTACAGCGTGTCTACTCAGCTGATCGCTTCTTCAGCTTCGCAGCTGATTCCTGCTCTACTTGGTATGCATAACATCTATTGACTATTATTGTTTACTTGCATACCTATTGAACTATACGTGACTACTGCACTAAGGTACAGTTACCTATGATAGACTATCTATACTACATTGCCTGTTTATCCGGACATGCTTCTCACTCAGCCGCGGTATGCTCTCATCATATTGACTTTGTTGTTACTTGCATATCCGCGCTGACCCGCTTCTCCACGCTGCAGAGCCAGCTACTATATTGACAGACTATTCATTGTACTTACCTACTTGTGTTGCACAAAACTCCTTTCTACTCGCGCTGTTTCCACACAGCTACAGTTTGCCGTTTCCACACCACTCTCCTGCACCTGGACAAGTCCTCATTCCTCCTCACAGCAGTGGTACAACTTGCTACACGCAGACCACTGACTTACCTGCTACCTACCAGCACCTGGACAAGTCCTCCTATCACAGCAGTGGTACAACTTGCTATACGTAGACCACTGACTCTCCTGCTACCTACCTACACCTGGACATTCCTCATCACAGCGGTGGTACAACTTGCTATACGCAGACCACCGACTACCCCGCTACCTACCTGCACCAGTACAACTCTTCCCATCACAGCGGTGGTACAACTTGCTATACGCAGACCACCGACTACCCTACTACCTACCTGCACCAGGACAACCTCCTCATCACTACAGTGGTACAACTTGCTGTACGCAGACCACTGACTCCTCCACAAGCTACCTTCACCTACTCACGTCCTCTCATCTCGTCTGAAGCTATATTGCTTCTTCTCTACAGTTCCAAGTCGTTGACCTTCCACCATCAACAGCTGCAAGTCATTGACTTCATAAGACATTCTCTACTTTCCTGCTGTTATCCTCATTCCAATCATTCACCTGACTGCCCTGAGGTCCGTGGTCAACACTGCCCCTCTGTCAGTTATAACATCAGGTGAAACTCGGGTATAAAATCCTAGTGCCCGTGACAGAAACAGGTGTGAAGGTGTCTTTAAAAAACTAAGACCAGTTACAAGAAATTGTCAGACTTTGGGAAATCAATTCACATTGATAAGCTGTCCTTCCTTGTCAATTTCCCATGGCTCAGTGTATGAAATTCATGTAAGTGACACTATGAAGGTAATCCCTTTTATTTTAAACTGTTTTGCTTGTGTATGTCAATCAATTGTTTATTCATTATATTTTATATCTGTATGCCCTAAACTTTTGTATATTAAATCTATCATTTAATATGTGGCACCCTTGATACTCTAACGAATCCATTAGCCTATCAAGAAGAATATAGCTCGGCCAAGTTAACCCTTTGAATGCCAGTGTGTGATTTGTTGATACATTTGATTAACAAGCTGTGTGTGCTTGCATTTACATTTGTGTAAGAGTCTGGAGGTGTGAAGAGTTAACCCTTTGTTCGCTGGTGTGGGTCTTGCTAATCTGTGAGTAGCTAGAAGCCTTGTGTGCCAGTGTGGGACAGTATATTGGGGTCCTATTGCCTGTATTCAATAGGTGGTGGCAAACCTGAAGTGTGTGGGGGTGTGAGCGCTGTTTAGGGGCGATTCAGTAGGTCTATAACCTGTGTGATAGGTAAAGAGAGACTGCGAGCTGGAATCGTGTGACCTCATACAGCAAACACCCCCAAAGTCACGGCAGCTGGAAACGTGTTTGTGACACACCCCAAAAGACACTCTCCCCTCCGTATTTCCAGAAACCTCATCTTTCACACACACCCTCCCTACTGCCAGTCACCCCATGCTGTCACTTTTCCCCACAAACACAGTGCTCCTCCCTTCTCAGACATCCCGGCTGCTATACCTCACCAGCCACCATTCTCCTCTACCAAACTCTAACTTGGATATAGGTAAGTGCATGTACGGTATTTTTAGATATGTCTTTATTATATATTAATAATAAGGGGGAGCTGTGTGCACATAGCATTGTCTTTGTATTAAATATTAAGGGGCGCATTCAATTGTCGGCGGAAACGGCAAAAATCCCGCGGTCCGTCCACGAGTGCGGAAAAACAGTTAATACGGTAATTTACTCGCTGGATTTCAGCTCGCAGCTCCTTGAGCCGTGAGCTGAAATCCAGCTACAAATTACCGTATTAACTGTAATAGTTTTAACGCTGCGAGACTTCTAAAGAATTGAATATGCCCCTAAGGGGGGTATTCAATTGTTAGCGAAATCCCCGGAAAACGAGCGCTCAAAAAATATTACCGTTAATTAGGGATGAGCGCACTCGGATTTATGAAATCCGAGCCCACCCGAACGTTGCGGATCCGAGTCGGATCCGAGACAGATCCGGGTATTGGCGCCAAATTCAAAAGTGAAACTGAGGCTCTGACTCATAATCCCGTTGTCGGATCTCGCGATACTCGGATCCTATAAATTCCCCGCTAGTCGCCGCCATCTTCACTCGGGCATTGATCAGGGTAGAGGGAGGGTGTGTTAGGTGGTCCTCTGTGCTGTTTAGTTCTGTGCTGTTTAGTTCTGTGCTGTTTAGTTCTGTGCTGTTTAGTTCTGTGCTGTTTAGTTCTGTGCTGTTTAGTTCTGTGCTGTTTAGTGCTGTGCTGTTTAGTGCTGTGCTGTTTAGTGCTGTGCTGTTTAGTGCTGTGCTGTGCTGTGCTGTGCTGTGCTGTGCTGTGCTGTGTTCTGCAGTATCAGTCCAGTGGTGCTGTGTGCTGTGCTCTGTCCTTCTGAGGTCAGTGGTGCTGCTGGGTCCTGTGCTGTGTCCTGTTCAGTCCAGTGGTGCTGTGTCCTGTGCTCTGTGCTTCTAAGGGCATAGTTATTTCCCCAATATTCCCCTGTGTTTAAAAAAATAAAAAAAAGTTTTTTTAAAAAATACCAAAAACTACTTTAATTTTTTTTAATTACCACAAAATTTGCACAACCAATCCTGCAGTATAAGCCCATTGGTACTGCAATATTACCAAGTTCACACATTCAGCAGTAAAAGTCCAGTGGTACTGCAATATTACAAAGTTTACACATTCTGCAGTATCAGTCCAGTGGTGCTGTGTCCTGTGCTCTGTCCTGCTGAGTTCCGTAGTGCTGCTGGGTCCTGTGCCGTGTCCTGTTCAGTCCAGTGGTGCTGTGTCCTGTGCTCTGTGCTTCTAAGGGCATAGTTATTTCCCCATTATTCCCAAGTTTTTAAAAAATAAAAAAAAAGTAAAAAAAAATAAAAAATTTTTTAAAAAAAAAAAATATAATAATTATTAATTTATTATAACCAAATTTGCAAAACCAATCCAGCAGTATAAGTCCATTGGTACTGCAATATTACAAAGTTCACACATTCTGCAGTATCAGTCCAGTGGTGCTGTGTCCTGTGCTCTGTCCTGCTGAGTTCCGTAGTGCTGCTGGGTCCTGTGCCGTGTCCTGTGCTCTGTCCTGCTGAGTTCCGTAGTGCTGCTGGGTCCTGTGCCGTGTCCTGTTCAGTCCAGTGGTGCTGTGTCCTGTGCTCTGTGCTTCTAAGGGCATAGTTATTTCCCCATTATTCCCAAGTTTTTAAAAAATAAAAAAAAAGTAAAAAAAAATAAAAAATTAAAAAAAAAAAAAATATATAATAATTATTATAACCAAATTTGCA